>NC_056745.1:656562294-656763986 GCF_019279795.1 Protopterus annectens | reverse complement strand
ATAAATATTGCACCATATCAGATCTCTGTTTTCCATCTCCATATTCCTTTTCATACCTTAGAGAAATCTTTAGGTTTTGTTCTTTATATTTTTGCACTTCCTCAGATGCTTCTTTTTCCAATGAGATGAAAGTTTCTTGCTCTATATAATGTTTTTCATGAATGATGCACTTATTAGCTAACTGGCAGCATGGTTTTAGACCATTTCATAGCACCACCTCTGCTCTTTTATCCTTCTCTGACCACATTAATAAATATCGGAATAATGAGCTTCAATCCTCCGCCCTCTTTATTGACCTGTCAAAAGCATTTGACATGATCAACCACCAACTACTCATTAACATACTCAAAAACCGGTCACTAGATACATTGGCTATACGATGGTTCCAATTCTACCTAAACAGCAGGCAACAGGCTGTATTATGAGAGAATAACTTCTCTTCTAACCTCCCGATTGCCCTCGGTGTCCCTCAAGGCTCCATACTAGGACCATTCTTATTTTCTATATTTATAAATGACCTACATTCTGCAATACCTCAGGCTACCTGTATCCAATATGCAGATGATTCAGCATTAATATGCTCAGCCACCTCTCCATCAGATCTTCAGTCACTAACCCAAAATGTATTTAATTCAGTTGAAAAATGGCTTCTACACTGATGTCTTATCTTGAACCCCAAAAAGACAAAGCTTCTACTATTTACTCCCACCCATAGATCCTCCCCCCACTTAATTTTACTGTTACATCAAGTAATGATACTATTATCTCTCTGGATCCCACTACAAAACTACTTGGGGTACTAATAGATAACAACCTTACCTATGATTTCCATAAAAACAGTCAACAAGAAACTAGGTTCCCTCTATAGGATCAAACCCCTTTCTAACCTCACTAGCCAGGTCCACTATTGCCCATACCCACTTAATCTCTACCCTACTATATGGCTCCCCTATATATACTAAACTATGTAGAAGCAACTTGAACAAGCTGTACATCTCCTACAATAACATTGCCAGATTTGCAACTAGGTCTTCCTACAGAACCCATCATTGTCACAATCTTAAACAGCTAGGATGGTTAGATCTGCCAAATCTTTTAATATTTAACCAACTAACAGTTGCCCACAAGATCCTGTATCAACCTACTAACATACCAATACTGACAAATCGTATTTCCCCCTATAGCAACCTAAAGACATTAGGCTCATCTAATAAACAACTTGTGCAAATATGTAAAACTAACAATTTGGCTGGTGACTCTCTGTTCTCTAATAATATTGGCAAAACCTGGAACTCCCTCCCCAGTGGTCTAACCTCCCTTACCTCAATCACCCTATTTAAAAGCAAACTGAAACCATACCTTAAAGCACAATGGTTATGCCCCTGTGCTAACCCTGACTAACTACCTCACTTACCAATAGGTGTTACTCATCTTATCTGCATGTGCTAGATACTTTTCTGTTACCTAAAAAGAGTATGCATCTGTACAGTTGAAAAATTTTTACCTGTGATTTCATTGCTATGACTATACCGGATATGAACTAAATTTGTGAGTAAAACTCCAATGTAAAGTAAAAAACTGTAATGTACCTCAAATTTTTGTAAAATCTCTCTTACTGTAAATAATATTGCAAATGTGGAGCTTTTCTCCCTAGGCCTCTACTGAAAATGGACATGTATCTAGTTGGACTAGCTCGGTCAACAAATCTAAAATAAATAAAATAAATCTTTTGTATTAATGAATGCAATTTTTATTTGAAGCTTCTGACAGTTTTTCTTGTGGAAGTATTTTTCTTTCCTCTAATTTCTCTCATAATCTTTTTGTATGGCTTGTGTCTGGAAATTCTGGGCTTCTTGCAAAATAGTAACAAAACATAATTTCTTTCTTATGTTCATAGGTACATATTAGGCTATCTACCCGAAGGCATTTATAAGCCTAGCTGGAATGTGTTGGCTTTTGCCACCCCCTTAGATTAGTTCCCTGTGCCTCTGTCCAGCAGAGCCATTGAAGTGATCCCTGGGGTAAACTTTCTGTTTCCCACCCACTCGTCATGGTTTCTCTTGAAGAGGGTTAGCGAGGAGCTCTGTCTAATGTAGATTGAAATCTTGTTCCAGAGCATGGGAAGTCTCTGGGACAGGAATTTATCCCTCCAGCATGTCCTATTTATTGTTGTGGTGAGGTTTAGATCCCTGGAGCGTGTGGCTCGAGGGGATATGGTTTTCTTTAGGTGGACCATGTCCATCAATTCTGGGTTGGATATGGCCTTGTATGTCAGGCAGAGACCTCCTCTGAGGAGGTGGTATGCAACCGAATACAGCTGGAGTTTCTTCAGTCGAGCTCCATAGGGCATCTGCTTGAGGCCAGTGATCCTCTTGGTGAGGAACTTGTGTGGTCTTGTAAAGTACATCCCAAATGGGGCACTGTACTCTATGATGGGTCTGATGAGTGATGCGTAGAGGGGCACAAAGACCTCTTTCGATCTGGATGCAAATGTGGATGTGATTATGTGGGCTACATAGAAGGATTTTCTAACCACTTTGGCAATGTGATTATCAAAGGAGAGGTTACTATCTACTTGGGTCCCCAGATCCCTTATTATGTCTTCTGTATTTAGGGGGCTACCACCTATTTGGCAGTTTGTGGGTACTTTGTTTTTTCCAAATGGGATGACTATGCACTTTTTGGCATTTAGCTTTAGACCATGGTTTTGACACCAGGTATCTGTCTCAGTGAGACCCTTTTGGAAGATGTCTGTGTCAGCCGGAGAGTCAATTATAGCCCCTAGTTTGCAGTCGTCTGCGAACTTGGTGAGCCATAGTCCTCCTGTGCTTGCCTGTACCTCTGAGAAGTATACGCTGAACAGGAGGGGTCCTAGGACTGAGCCCTGGGGAATGCCACTTATAACCGGTTTAGAGTCAGACCTAGCTCCTGCAACTCTTACCATGTGGGTTCTGTCCGTGAGCCAGTTGGCAACCCATCTCGTGACGTAGGGGTTTATGTTCAGGCTGGTGAGCTTGTCTATAATAACTGAGTGGTGAATGGTGTCAAAGGCCTTTGCGAGGTCTAGGTAAGCTGTGTGGACCATCTTTCCCTCGTCTATAGCCTTGGTAACTGTCTCAAAGAAGTCCACCAGGTTGAGGAGGCATGATCTGCCTTTAACAAAGCTGAACTGGGTTGGGTCCAGTATTTGGAGGTTTCCAATGTCTCTGTTAATGAGATCCATGATGATGCGCTCCATAGCCTTGCAGACCAAGCTAGTCAGGCTTATAGGGCGATAGTTCTCAGGGTCTGTTGTGGCTCCACCTTTGTGGAGCAGAATAACCATTGCTGTGTGCCACTCTATGGGTACGTAGCCTGTGGAGAGGCTGAGATTGAACAGTGTGTTTATATGAGGGGTTAGTTCATCATTGAGCTCGTGTAGGATGTAGCCTGGGACACCGTCCGGTCCCATTGATGCTGAGTTTTTGGCTTTGGAGAGGGCTGTTTTAACCTGAGTGTCTGTGATTTCAGGGGCACTACATTCTTCTGGTATAGTTATGGGCCCTTTTGGGGGTGAGAGGGGGGTGAAGTTTGCAGTGAACCTGTCTGCCAGGATGTTGGCTATATAGGTCGTTTCAGTGTATTTTGTGCCATTTTGCACTAACTCTGAGCAGATCTGACAATTGCCACTTAGATTCTTGACATAGCTAAAGAATGCCTTGTGGTTATCTTTGGAGTCCATGACAATTTTTCTTTCGAAGCCAGCCTTGGATGATTTTATGAGGGAATGTAGTTTCTTGCTGATACTGATCAGGGATGTCTTTCCTTCTTGGGATTTTACTCTTTTCTGTACTAGTTTCCTCCTTCTATTGTATAGCTTGTTTATGGCAGGGGTCCATCAGACTGGTTTCCTTTCCTTGGAGGAGTGAGTCTTGGTTTTGTTTGGGATTTCATGATCCATGCATTCTTGTAGGTGCCCGTAGAGTGCATTAGTATTTTGCAGCTTGGACAGCATTATCCTTTAGCATGGGGGCTTTGAAACTTCCACCTTGGTCTTAAGTAACGTGAAGTTTGCTTTAGAAAAATTTTTCATGGTGGTTTCTTTGACCGGGAGTGGTGGCGGAATGTGGATATTCAGAGTGATTACTTTATGGTCAGATCTAACCAGCGAGGGGTTGACCTCCGGTGTGGGACACCGGTCGCCCATGTTGGTGATGACCAGGTCCAATGTGTTGTCACCTCTGGTGGGGCTGTTAACCAGTTGATCCAGGGTGTTTGAGTTTATAAATTCTAGGAAATGTTGGGCCAGGGAGTTCGTACTTGAATAGTTCCCCCAGTTAATGTTTGGATAATTGAAATCACCCAATATCAGGGTGTTTGGTAGGATCTTTATGCTTCCCAGTGTTTCCAGGAATGTGGACTGGGGGTCCTGGGACATGGTGGGTGATCTGTAGCAAGCTATAATTTGAATAGCAGTTTTGCCCGTTGTTAGTTGCACGTGGACGATCTCTGAAGCATTGTGCTGTGCCACTAACCTGGAGGTGTGGGTATCCTTGATGAATATGAATACTCCCCCGCCTTTTGTATTTCGGTCCGGGTTTTGTGGCCAAAATGTATGGTATGAGTTGTAGCCTGGTAGTGCTGGGGTGCTCTCTGGAGCCTTAAACCAGGTTTCTGTTACTGCACATATATCAATTTTCTCCATACTGAGGAGTGCCTCGAGTGCGTGCATTTTGAGGTTTAGACTTCTGGCACTGAGCAGCATTACCCTCGGTTTTTTGTTTCTTGTGCTATTTATGGCGGTGGGTTTGTCTTTTGAGCCTTGCCTAAAAAAGGCACTATGGGGGTGACAAGAGCCTTGGCCAGTATTCGAAAGCCTAAGGGTGACAGGTGCAAACCGTCTCTAGCAAAGTAGCATGGCTTGTCGAGCATGTCATTCCAGGCTGACAGACACTGGATCCCCTTTGAATGACACCAGAAGCTTAGCCAATTGTTGAAATTGATAATTTTTTCTCTATACCATGGTATCATTCTTGGTGAGGACAGGATGCTACTCAGGGTCAGGGTCATACCAGCCTTATGTTCAATAGTCCAGTGTATTGTCTTTATGGCTCTTTTTGGCCTATCAGTTTTTGTGATTTTTTTTGTGGACTACTACTTCCTTCTATGCCGGGGGGGGGGCATCCTCCCTTTGGGCCTGGCCTGGCCCCATTGTAGGAATATTTTAATGTCATCAGGATTCTACTCTGTAAATTTTTTCACTCTTGGCACCAATGTGCCTACCAGGATTGGCCACTTTTTTATCTTGGGGCTTGTGCACCCAGCTGTCTTTTTTTTCATTTTTAACCTACTTCTGTCAATGATATATGGGATATAAAATCCAGTCTATATATCAGTGATGTCTTGGTGAGATTTTGTGAAAAACAAGGTCCACCTTGTGAAGGTACTCACCAAGACTTGAGGATGAATTCAATTTCAGCAATGCTACTCCGCTTGCTGACACATTATCTCCTCATTTGGACCCTATAGGGTCAGTATAGGTGGCTGCATTGAAAATCAGCTCTGTACTAACACTTCTGTATTGCCTTTGAGGTTGCAGACATAGCTAAAGAATGCTTTGTGGTTGTTCTTGGCCTGGAAGGCCAGATTTACTGCAAATGTGGCTTTGTTAGACTTTATTTGTCCTTTGAGTTGTTTGTATAGTATAAAAGTTCTTTTATCCTGCTGGATGCTATACCTCCTAATTTTTGCCATGATTTTCTTTTCTTTTTCTTTTTTGCTATACAGCCTATTGATGTTGTGATTCCACCATGGATCTTGTTTTTTGAGTTAGTTCTATTCTTCCTGGTATGTACAGCTGCCTCTGCACAGCTATTAACATGCTTGTATAGAGTTTCAGTGAAGAGTTCTGCATAGGCAGCAGCATTCTCAGGTTTTTGGGGGACTTGAAATGTTGCCAGATTAGCACTTAGTAGTATAAAGTTAGCATCTGAATAGTTCTTGAACATTCCAAAGTTAGCTGCAGTTCCAAGATTTATCTTTACTTCAAAGACCACCATTTTGTGATGTGACCTTATCCGAGAAGACTTTACACTAGGTGGTGTGCAGCACTCTCCCATATTAGTGAGGACCAGACCCAGTATATCTGCATGCCTGTTTGATGTATTGACAATCTGGTCCAGGAATTTCTTTGCCTGCACGTTTACTGTCCTAAATTATTCCCAGTTAATAGTGGGGTAATTAAAGTTACCCATGAATATGATACTAGGTTGGATGGTGAGTGTTTCCATTAAGTATAAACACATGCTATGGCTTTCCTGGACCATAAAGAGGAACCTTTAGCTTGCAAGGAAGAGGTATGTGATTTTGTGTGTGATTATTTGAACATGGAGAAGCTCAAGTGCATTGCCCTGTTTGACCAGCCTTGAGGTATATTAATTTTGGATGTATTTTTGATGTAAATTGAAATACCTCCCTCTTTAGCCCCTGTCTGTGTAGTTGCTGGTCTAAATGTGTGGAAGGTATTATAGCCTTCCACTGCTGATGTGCTATCTGTGGCTTTAAACCATTGTCTCAGTGACCGCACATATGTTAGCATTGTGAAAAGAGCTTGAAGGATGTGAAAAGAGCTTGAAGAATTTGAAGTTTTTTGTTTAGACTTGTAGTACTGAGCATTAACACCTTTAGATCTTATTGATGATCTGGTGATATGCTAGCCAACTCAAGCTAGATAACCAGACACCACCTATCCAGTAGCTAATTGAACTAGGGCTGCTATTATGGAAGACACACTCTGACATATAGGACACATAGGCCCCTTAGACCATTATCATGGTCCCTTGTGTAGTTTGGAGTAGACCAGTTCTGCAACCCATTTGGCAACATTAGTCAACATGACCAGCTCACCAACAGCCAGTTTTTACAATGTTGAGTCGCTATCCTTGACATGGTGTGTAGTCTGTGATGAGTGATCTCCTATCTAGAGGATACTGCACATCACAGTTAATGCCCAAATTAGTTAGTTTTACAATTCTTACCTCAACAGGCACTGCATGCAGTCTATGGTGCTACCCATGACTCCAGTTATTTGTTAATAGTGAGTTTGAGTTGACAACACCCAGCATGTTTTGGGAGGTGGGAAGTACTGTACAGAGACCACATGCAAACTCTGCACAGGCATTAACCACTGGTCAGGCTCAAGCCTTGTATTTTGTGCATGACAGACAAAGCCCTTACCCATTGTGTAAACTATGTTAAAGATTACATTGCTCCTTTATAGTTTATGCTATTTACCATCTGATAATGGAGTGGGGACATTGGCCCAAAGAACGTTTTCAGGCATGGCCCAGGCTACATAGGCAACAAAAGAACTTAAAAAAAAAATCAAAGAACAGCAAAGTAAGAAGCATTTTAAACAACAAAACATATTGAGTGAAGTCATACCTATCAACTGGATACATTTTCACTGAAAGTCCAGATTTTTTCCATTCTTCATAAAATTGTGTTTATTTATTTATTTTTGTTGGCAAATTAGTGGCAAATCATTAAAGACTGAAGTTAGAAAATAATAACAGACATTCAAGTTTCAGACTTCATACCCTTTGTGAATAGTACAAGCTCCCTGAATCATATATTTACTATCTTCTCAGTTTTTTTATTGCAAATCTCCACCCAAGATACAAGCCTTGCATTATCAGATGGTGTTCTGTAAATCACATATCTTTTGTATATGTTGGTTACATTATCTGTATTTTAGTGAGGTATTACAAATACATCCTGTACCCCACCATATTCCTCAACACTGCAGTTATTAACTGCTTTTAGTCTACCTTTTTTTGGTTTTCTGATAATAACTGTGCACTGTTTTTCTTTCCTTGTAATAGTAAGCTGACATGCAGAAATGCATACATTACTTGGATGGTGTAGAGTGGAAGGTTCCAGGTGGTGCTTGCCAACTGTTTAATTATTAATTGAACTACAGTAGTCTCTTTTTTAACTCTTTTTTTGTCTCACATTTAGGCCTATACCTCATTCACTTTTTTTCTTTTCTGGTAAATGATAAAGATTTACAGTCAGAGTTTTTGTAGTTCTTATTGTGCTGAAAATGCATGTCCAAGCAACACCTGTTGTTTTTATAACCTTTGTATTAGACAGGGGTGGCTCGTCCTATCGGACTGCAGCCCTCCCACCTACAAAACCCCCCCCCCAAAAATCTGTAAACCACAAGAAACAATTCAGTCCCGATCCTCACGCATGCGCAGAAAACTCAGACTGCAGTCCAGATATGAAGAAAGAGGTACCCAGCAATCATTGCTGTGAGGTACCAGGAATCTGTGCGGTGACGGCCGCACAGAACAGAGGAGCTCCGGACTGCTTCAGCCGCAGTCTGAACCAATTAAGAGGATGGACTGCTCTCGCGGGGCTTTGTGGATTATTGCTGGAAGGTAGGTGCTCTCGCGGGGCTTTCAGTGCGCGGGCATCGTGGATTATGAGCTTGCTTTACTCGCGGATGTTTTTGTGGATTATGGGTTTACATCGCTTATTGGATGTTTTCGGTAAGTACCGTGTGTGTAAAGGAAGGAATTATTCCTGCTGTCATTCAGTACAAGTAAGGGAATTTTGGTGTGTGTGTGTCATGGTTAATATTCTCCCTAAACTTTGCTGTGATATGTGGTAATGCCAGAGATAGGTGGGTGAAAGGTGAGAAAGATTTTTTTTGTGGCTATATATCATGAAATGCAAAATATCAAATAACTCTAGTGGTATGTAAACAACATACTATGGTTTTAGTAACTGATTTTTCCTGATTCAGCGATTCTGAACACATTAATGTTGAGTGCTTATTTGAACAGAAATTGAGGCCCAGCAAAATGATTTTGCAGAATAGCTTGTATGTTCAGTATTTGGAAACTGCAGTACAACTAACCCGATAAAATTATAGTATTGAGTTTGCCTCTTTAATTTCCTTCTGAATGAGTTTATATATTTAGATGTTTTGAGCATGTTTCCAAGTAACAAAACATTTTACGTAAGTGGAAAATGACAAAAGATATGCTATGGTTGAAACAGTGGATGGCAATCATGACACCAAGGTAGTTACATTGTGTGGAACCTTATAAGACAACTTTTTTTCCCCTCATTAATCCTCTGTAGGACCCCATTCTGTTAAGGAACAGTATATGCCTCTCCATTTGCAACATTATGCTGCTATATTCTGCATGTACTTGCATCATATGAGAAGTGAAAGTAAAAATGTGGTACCTGATACTACTATTCCTTCTCAGTTGCAATATACATCCATGTTACATACAGAGATCAATATAACTTCTGGTAACAGGCTCTCAGAATGAGACTCCAAAATGGATATACAACTATTTGGGAGTTTCTAGGAGGAAAACTCAACATTAAACCAAGGTATCAAAACATTACCATAACATTTAGAAATCATAAACATGCACAGTATACATATATGCAAATGTTGATGTACTTTCTTTGCTGAATGGATGAATGAAAACGTGAAATACTTCTGTACCATTCTGGCATTGTACACAAGTCTTTTTGTATGCATTAGTAGTCTCAAGGCTGTTATGAAAACTTATCAGTAATATCAGACACTGATTCAAAAATATTCACATTTTCTCCTAATTTAGTGCTGTTTTACAATTGTCATAACAATTTCCTAAGGTAAGTAAGGAGTACAATCATAAAAAAATGCAAGGACACCCCTTTTAAGGGACCACAATGTAGTCTTCTATGGTGGTGCAGCGGTAGCGTTGTTGCCCCACAGCTATAGGTTTTCTGGTTTGATTTTTGGCTGGGGTGCCTTCTGTGTGGAGTCTGCATCTCATCCCTGTGTTTGTGTGAATTTGCTCTGGTGTCCTGCCATTTTACAAAGACATGTGTCTGCAGTATTTCTCCCTGGGCCTCTGCTGAAAATTGTTTTTGTTCCCTCAGAAGTAAAATTGACAGGTATTTGAATTTCAGACTTCTAAGTTTATAAGATGAATATTTGAAATGTGTCCTTATTTTTAGGACTGTATTACCCTGTTATTGGCTTTGTCCAGGTTTTTTGTGCTAAGGTTGACAGCTATGGCAAGAACTGAATTCACTGAATATGTTTGAGGGCTGTATTCCCTCATTACTGGGTTTGTCCAGGTGTTTTGTGCTAAGAGGTTGACAGCTATGGTGAGAAATGAATTCATTAAATGATAGCCATTTAAGTTTCAGTCTTCCTCTCTTTCACAAAGCAGCTGATTTGGCGTAGTGGTATATTGCTCTGACAGGGACCTTGGTAGTAAAATGTATGGTGGTAACACAGCATTTTATTCTAGCAACTTTCCAAGATTATACAAGCAATGTTTAATGTATCCCTGGTTTTTGGCCTTTTGACCCCCCCCCCCCCAATAAATTTGGCTTTTTCCATATTTCTTGTGCTGCGATTGAGATGCAGTTGAGTATTGAGTAGATTTTACAAGGAGCTGAGAGCTGCAGGGGAAGAGAAGTTTAGTGCTGCTTATGCTAAGTCAGCTTGCATTGTTAATAGCACAACAGGTTGTGTACTTGCTTTTGATGCAGAAGGTTGTTGGTTCTACTCCCACAGGGGGTGAATACTGCCGTACTGAAAGTTAAGATACTAACTATGAGCCTGTTATCAGTTTGCCATCCATTTCCTATTGCAATATTACTAGCTTATCATTTTAATGTAATATAGGCAATTTATTCCTCAGGGGCATCAGACACTATTTTTCGATGAAACCATGAAATATAAAGGTGTTTGCTAGCAGCAATCTCTTCATTAGTTACAGATTTATTTAATGTGGAATTATTTAGATGACTTTTTACTTCTTCAGAGATTGCGCATATTTACTGATAATGGTGGACTGTAGAATTGTGCATATTTACTGATAATGGTGGACTGTAGAAGTTTGAGTAGACTTTTATGATGGAAATGTTCTGAATTGGGCAGCTTTGTCATTATTGGTGCATGCATTTTGTTTCATTGTTTACTGGAAAAATGTTCAAAACAATAGGAAGGTGCATCAATGAGCACATATATGTTTCATATGCAAGGGGGCCTATGATTTGAAAACAGCCCAGAATTGATCTTTATCTGCCACTGGTAAAATGTATTTTCTTTGAATGTGGGTTTCAATGCTGTTTCAATGAATGTGAGTTTCAAGGGCAGAGAAGTTTTAATGCTAAGTTTGTTTAGCGGATGTCTTAGTGTTTGTGCTGTAAAATGCAAAGTAAAACTTTCAAATGAAGTCCAAATCATCATAGAAGTAAATCAGTATGCACATTAGTGTTTATGGTAAATGGAGTGAAATAGCCAAGTAATGGATCATTGGAATGGCTGCAGGGGGAGGCTCCATTCGACCATGATTTTTTGAGGGGGAAGGGCGGCAAACTTAGACAGCCCCAGCTGAACTATACCTCCCAACTGTCTAGATTTTCAAAGAATGAATAGATTTTTTGCTTCTTATTTTTGGTTTGTTCTTCATAAAATTTGTGGTTTTCTGGCAAATCATTTAGGAATTAAGTCACTAAATAATGACACACTGAGTTTCAGACTTCATAACCTTCAGAAAAACGCATGCTAAAGTAAGACCTGTTCTATCAACTGTCTCAGTTTATACAAGAGCAATTTTTAGTACTGTTTATATGTTCCCCCAATATATTTGGCCTTGTCCAGATTTACTGCATTAACAGGTTGAGAGGTACGTGCAAATAAATTGCTTTATAGAATTAGGCATAGCCAAACCTCTCAACTGTCCCTGATTTTGGCTCAAAATGTTGCTCTTCCCCTAATAATCCCTCCGCAAAATAGCAATTTTGGAAGAAAACATGGAGGGTTTACAATTAAGAAATAACTGTAATAATCAGAGTTATAGATTACTTTTATTTCAGAAATGTTGTCAGCTGCTCAAGTTAGCAGTACTAAGTATCCCTTCTTTGACAGGTTCCCAGCTGTATTGTGTGGCTATTTTATATTTTTACATCACATTTTTCATAAAATTGTGTTTTTTTGGCAAATTAGTGACAAATCATTAAAGACTGAAGTTAGAAAATAATGACAGACATTTGTGTTTCAGATTTCATACCATTTAGAAAATTCATATTAATGCAAGACATATTCTATTATCTTTCTAAGTTTATAAGAGCAATATTTTAAAAATTGTCCTTATTTTTGGGCCTTTGTTCTTTGTATGGCTTTGTCCAAATTTCTTGCTCTTAGGTTGAGAGGTATGACAAATGTGTCAGGGCCATCACAGTCAGCCAGAGACATTTCAAATTGTGACATACTTGTTGCACCCCACTCCCCCATGTAGTGACTCTGGATGTGTCAAAGCAAGGCAAGGAGTAGTTATGCAGTGTAAATGTGCAGAGTATCCCCCCAATCCAAGGTAGACAAGTACTAGAGTGGCTTTTCATCTGTCCTTGATTTTTGCAGAATGGTCTGGTTTCTGTCATATTTTTTGTACTGTTGATTTATGCTTATTACTCAAAGTGCCTGTTGCTCTGTGTTTAAGTAGCAATACTTTAATGACCATCAGGTAAGCTTGGCTGAGATTGCAAGATGCAAGTAAGCTTTAATAAGCATACTGTTAAAGAATTGCCAACATTGAAAGCCTTTCTGTTGCCATGTAGAGAATACTTAACTAGATAATGTATAAGCCTTGGGTATTGAAATGCATATGACAGTATTTGTAATAAAGGACAGGATTACATTATTTTAAGAAGCTCATTACACTTGGAGACTTCCAGTCATCTCTGCAGGCTTTATCCGTAAACAGAATGCCAATCGTGTGGTCCATAACCTGTACAGTAATCCTTTTAAGCAATGTATCTTGAGCTTATTTCTTGTTTGCTTTTCATTTTTTACTTTGATCATGTTTTCCCCATGAAACAAGTAGATAGTTGTCAGGCAGCAGGTCTTTTTTTGGATAAGGAACATTTTTACAAGTGGGGGCGTCGGAGATTTCTACTCTCAGCATGATACTTGGTACTTTAATAAAGCTAAATATAAATTATAATTAGAACTGCAGTGCAAGATGTGGTTTGAGTTCAGTGCTGCTTGTTTTTCTTATACTTGATTTTGACTGGCATTCCATTAATGTATTTAAAAAAGTAATTTATTTTTTCATGCCTCACAACCTTTTTGTTTCCATCTAGATATTAAGTAAGATGTCATGCAGCCAATGTATTGAAATATTTTTATTCTTCTACACTTCATTTTGTCTTGACTGGACTCTCATAATGATGGTTTGGCACCCAAGGCAGTGTATTTAGTTAGTTTTTGTGGTTTTGAGCATAGCTCCTCCCCTTTCTAGTTGGCCACACCCCTTCCCATTGACCCCACCCATTCAGCTGTCTCCTGCAGCCCCCCTTTGATTTGAAGTCACCAGCCACCACTGGTATTAGAGTTGTCAGGCACTTACATAAGGCTATGAGCTATTAATGATCTGTGTCCTGTAGTCTAATGTGTGTTTTCCTGGTTAACAGATAAAATTATATTTTAAATTTGTCACCCCATTATGTTTTGTTTTGTCCAGAATTCTTGGGCAAAGAAGGTGACTGGTATTTTCATCTGTTCCTTGCAGTATTTGTAGCTTTTTAGCAAGTTGTTGTGGATTGCAGTCACTAAATAATGACAGGCATGTAAGGTTCAGTCTTCATATCCTTCAGGAAAAGTTTGCTAATGCAAAGTTTGTTATTCTGAAAGCTTTCTACTTGTACAAGATAGATACTTAAAATCTGTTCATGATTTTGAGTTTTTGTCTCTGATTCTTGAGCTTCAAAGTTGTAAATGTGACTGATGTATTCTAGTCAAGCTGAGAAGCATAACCTCATTTTACTACAAGCATATACAAAATGTTAATAATCTAACCATTCTACAAACAGGAAAACTTACTGAGGATGAATAGGAAGCACACCTGAGTCACAGTATGTGTTCCTTTGGAATTCAGATTGCTGCTTCTGGCAGATGCAATTCTGTTTTACTCAGACTGCTGTCATAGCCTACAAATTTTAAACTGCTAAGACTTACTTAACAGTCACATTGTAAGGCATACATTTCATGAAGTAATATAGCAAAGAGAAAAAGGAAAATAAATTCTGCCTTATGGATAATGCAATGCTTCTGTGTTTAGTGGATTGGTTGTTTTAGAAACAAGAATTTATTTTCACCAATCAGTTATATAGGGTTTCCAATCTTCACTTTTCATTTATGACACAATCAAGTGAGCTGTTAGCACCACAGTACGCTAACTTGTTTTCTTTTTGTGTGCCACTTAGTTTGTCTTTACCATTAGGCTAACCTATCTGCAGATGTGACTTCTAGAGTTCATTCAGGTTTAGGTTACGTTCAAGGACTCTACAACAGTGAACTGGCATGCCAACACAGGTTTCAATTAAAAACCAAATAAAGACGCCAAACAAACCAAAAACTAAAGAAAACTAGAATAGCAGAAGGACACTGGTGAATGGTTCACAAAACCACAAGTCAATAGCGTATAAAAGTTTAATTTCCGCTTTCGTCACAACTTCATCAGAATACAATGAAAACAAAACCAAACAGTTTAAATACACCAATCAATTAATGCCTAATTGGCTTAAATGAAATGAAATAGGATAAAATACATAATATTAAAAATTAATTAAACATTAAATAAAGACATTAAATCTATATCTTTAGAAACAACTAATTTACGATGTTTTAAAAAACACTTCAAATTAATAGTTTCTGCAACGTTTTGCAACGTTTCAACAACGACCACAGTGATTACGATGTGGCCTTTCCGCCGTTGGCACCCCCTTTTTCCTCATTTGCTGATATCTTACATGACAGACCGTCAGAAAAACCTCCTACTGTCAGCGAAGAGGATGTTACACGAGTAGACAATCTATCTGACAGTTTGGGCACCAACAAAGGCAATAAAAGAAAACTTTTACCCACTTCTACCAAGCCTTGTGTTAATAAGAAAAATCATCTCATCAATAACACAAAAAGCTCTGTTTTAACTAGAAGTCGGACTTTTTTGGGCTCGAATTCGTCGGGGGACGAAGCCTAACTGGTCATTTAGACAGTTTTTGCATCATTAATTTGTCTGAACACCTGTTTACAAGTTCTGAACTGGCCATTTTAAAATACGGTCTTAATTTTATTCCTAGTCATAGGGCAAATTACAGTAAAACCATCATTGATATAAAGAAGTTCACTAGAAGATTAAACCTGTCTTTTTTAATGCATGATTTACCTGATGTCAGTAATCTTATCAGTAGGCCTTCTTGTTATGTTTCTAATCTTCATCACACTATTAAAACCTACGAGGATTTATGTATTAAAGAAATTGATCATTTATTTAAAGCTAACAATTACGTTTGTGACAATTTGTCTTTCCAAGAAAGGAAGGCTTTAAGAAATTTAAAAGCCCTTACAGGGCAACTTAGATTTATGAAAAGGGATAAAGGTTCTAACATTGTTATTATGGATCACGAACGTTATAACTTTAACATGCAAAAAATGTTAGATAACCCTTGTGAATATGAACCTATTGCTTTTTTTGATATTTTAAAATGTTTTCGGTCAGTACATTCACATTTATATGACGCTCTCATGTCTGGCGAAATTAGTTTGAGTTTATATAATTTTTGTCTTGTGGAACAACCCAAAATTGGAGCCATATTTGGAATTCCAAAAACCCACAAGGACTTGCTAAATCCACCCTTACGTCCTATAGTGTCCTCCCCACATTCTGTCACTGAGGGAATTTCTCTCATTATTGATGCTGTATTGGGGCCATTATTGAATGACAATCTGTCTTTCATTAGGGATTCTTGGCACTTTTTAGAAAAAATGAGAGCCTTTTCTGAAAAACTACAGTTTGATCCTACAAAGCACATTATTTTTACTATGGACGTCATTTCATTGTACACATGTATTCCCCATGAAGAGGGCGTTGACTCAGTTCGTAGTTATTTAGTCAAAAAGAATCTTTTCAATAATTCAATCATTTCTGTAGTTTGTAGGTTTTTAGATATAATTTTAGAAAACAATTTTTTCTTGTTTAACAACATATACTACAAGCAAAAACGTGGTGTGGCTATGGGGTCTCCAGCAGCTCCCGCCTATGCCAATCTAGTCATGGCATGGTGGGAGCTTGAGTTTATTCCCATTTTAAAAGAGAAATTTAACATCATCTTTTTTTGTAGATTTATTGATGATTTGTTTTTTATCATTAAGGGCAGTCATGATACTGTTCAGACTTTAATCAGTCATGTTAATTCTTTTTCTAGTTTTCTTAAGTTCACATTAGGTGATGTTGGGTTAACTGCTAATTTTTTGGGCACCCACATTTGGTGGGACCTTGAAGACCAAAAATTTCACAGTAGAATTTATAGAAAGGAGACCTTTACCAACGGATATTTACATAACTGCAGCGGACATCCTAAACATGTCATAAAAAACATCCCCAGAGGGCAATTCATAAGAGCAAGTCAGATGACTTCCAAGGAGGAGATTTTAATATATGAATTTCATTTTATTGCTTCCTTATTTATACACAGAGGTTATGATGAAAGGTTTTTACTTGATATTGGTAATGAAGTTTACAACAAACGTTTCACTCATTTTCCTCCTATTCTCCATGGGTCTTGTAACACTCAGAATACCTTTAGAGCACGTACACATAATGACACTAGTGGCAACAACTTTTGTTCTCTTGACATGAGTAGTGACATTTACAAAATTAAAGGTATTCTTGAGAACAACTGGAAGGTCATTCAGGGTAACCTTGATATTTTTCAGGTTGTTGGGACTGGACCCAAATTTGTGTTCCGCAAAAACAACACTCTTAAGAGCATTTTGGAATGTCATGTTAAAAATGACTTCTCAGTTATGAGAAGAAAGAAGGGTATGTTTCGGTGTCAGCATTGTAAAATTTGCCGTTATATTTCTGAAGGTCCTTATATTAACATCATTACTTCAGATAAAATTATAGAAGTACCTGAATTTGTTGATTGTAACACTTGTGGTGTTGTATATATTAGTATGTGTTCTACTTGCCCTGCTTTCTACGTAGGGATGACTACGAGAACTTTAGGTACCCGTATCAAAGAACACTTATATGCTATTAAAATTAAAGATTCTAACAACGCCCTATACAAGCATTCTACAACGTGTTCAGCCTTTAAGAAATTTTTATTCTCTGTTTTGGAAATTTGTAAATCAGACAAGAGGGCTGGGGATTTTAAGAACTATATTGAACAGCGGGAAACCCTTTGGCAAGTCAGACTAAAATCTGACATTTTTCCAGGACTTAATGAAACTATTAATTTGAAGTGTTTTTTAAAACACCGTAAATTAGTTGTTTCTAAAAATATAGATTTAATGTCTTTATTTAATGTTTAATTCATTTTTAATATTATGTATTTTATCCTATTTCATTTCATTTAAGCCAATTAGGCATTAATTGATTGGTGTATTTAAACTGTTTGGTTTTGTTTTCATTGTATTCTGATGAAGTTGTGACGAAAGCGGAAATTAAACTTTTATACGCTATTGACTTGTGGTTTCGTGAACCGTTCACCAGTGTCCTTCTGCTATTCTAGTTTCCACAGGTTTCAATTAGGTGGGTCCATTTTGTTTCATGGGAATCCAAGTAGAGGGAGGAACTTTCATTTCAGGTGTATACATGATAGAGCTCTAAGAAGTATGCTTTTTTAAAGCATTTTCACACCTTTTCAACAGCTAAATGGGAAAACTGAATGTGGTGTTCTTCTATATACCTGATCCATTTTACCAAAAAGAAAAAAAATGCTGGTTACTAGGATAGCCTTGCTCATAATGTCTGCTTGTTCCTCTGCTGTTTAGCTGCAGAGTTTATTGAACTATCCACTACCCCATAAGAACTGCTTGTTTTCCATACTATGCATCCTTGCATTCCATCACAGTTTTTTTAACAGAACTACATGTTGAGGTAGGCTGTTCCATTGCCCACCAACATTTACACACACACACACACACACACACACACACACACACACACACACACACACACACACACACACACTGAAAACGGCATTCAGCATGATGATAAACTACCATGAGAAAATGTCTGTTTCAGCATCTGCTCCCGGATACAAAATGGCATCTCAACTGTTTCTTTCAACGTCCAGATACAAAACGGCATCTCAGCTCTTTACAACGGCAGCTCCGCTCTATCCATTAGCCTGAACAGTTGGGAAGGCAGCTCTGCATGTTGAGCCCTTAAGCTCAATTCCGACAGGCCATTTCACAGAGCTGACGTCATCACATGTACGATGACGACAGCTGGAAAACAAATTTAAAACTAAAAACACCGGGAAATCAGATATCATTTGTATACAGAAGTGGGGGGTGCCCCTCCCCCTCGCTCTATGGTTCTGGCACCTATGCAAAAGAGGTATGCTAGTCTGGGATTCAGCCAGCACTCACTGCACTAAAGACATGAAGAACTTCCTTGCACAGAGAAGAATAGATCAAATGATGATTACCACAGGAATGACTGCCCATCTCCAGACTCTTGATATTGCAACAAACAAGCTATTCAAGGACCATTTGTGCATGGAACTCAATGACTACATTGAAAACAGAATCAGCATGGAAACTTTGTCAAGCCTAGCCTGCAAGAGGTCGTGACTTGGGTGAAGATTTCATGGGATAAAATCACTGACAGCTGTGGTGCCAATGCACTAGGAGCAGGCTACATGGACAAGCAGTGCTCATTTAAGGAGAGCTCTATTGCTAGGCATGATAGATTGGGGACAATGGTTCTACAGGAAATGGAGTTCCAAGAAATTCAGGGGTTGGAGATTTATGACAATGTTACAGAAGAAGATGACATGACTGTATTTGAATACCTTTTCCATTATCGGGGCAACATAATGGATTGCTTCTGCTTTCAGTTTGCCAGTTTTTTTACTTTATTGTATTAAGCTAACGTTTCATTATCAAGGGATAATTACAAAGTAAGGCCACTAGTTCCCAGACTTTATTTTTATGACTTTCCATCATTCTTCTTTTATGGTTTGGGTAAGGAATAAAGAAAGCATCACCACTCAAAAAGTGGCAGCTATTCACCTGTTTTATTCCCCTCCTCCAATATACACATGTAATGAGATTTATCTGCATTTTCTGCTAAGCATAAAATATTGCACTGTGAAAGCCAAGGTGTAGATATTCTGAAGTTGAAATGTTTGTTGCACTGTTTATGTAGAATTCTCACACAACTGTTAACGCGTTACCTAGAACTGTTGCCCAATAATGGAAAAGTACCAAATAAATGTCAATTTGTGTACACGAATAAATGTTGATTTGTGTACATGAATAAATGTCAATTTTTGTACATGAATAAATGTAGACTGTTGTAGGGGGGGGTAAATAAGGCATCCCCTGATAATAAGCCCTAATGCGTATTTTGGCGGGGGAAAAGGTATATTTTTGGGGAAATACATTAGTAATTAAATATATAAGACCAATATTTAAAATCTACTCCTGATTTTGAGCATCTGTCTGCCACTGTTTTTTTGGGTTTACCCTGATTCTTGAGCTTATAGTTTGAGTACTGTGGTAGGCTGCATGTAGCTGCAGCTTCAATACTGAAGCAGTAAAGTACAGTTGTGTACACTTACCATAAATGTAGATGTTCGAGTGTATTCACTGTTGCAGTCCTTACAAATGGGTTATCCGGCTCCAGAGTAGCCCTCAGTCAGCTCGAATACCAAAGTCCTTGGTATCACAGTTAACATTGGGGCAGGATGATAGCTTCCATTTTCTTCTCAATTAGACATTAAAACTACAGATAATGTCTGTATAATTTATATCAAGTAATGTATAAAAGCTAAAGGCAGTTAAATGATCACTATTGCATGATTATTGATATTGCTTGTTGAGTGGAGACAATATATGTCAAACAGCAACATAGTATGTCAAAAGTAGCTAAATGATTTGCAATGAAATTTCAAAGATAGACAAATGTACAGCCTAGTGATGGAGAACCTATGACACACTTGTCAAAGATGACACATGCTACAATGTTCTGGGTGATAAGTCAGTGATCACCAAAACCCGAGTTACCAAAGATAATGCTTTTGCATTCATTGCTCACGTGAAGTGTACAAAGGGTTCACCATCACTAGTGCAGCCTTTCAGTGAAGGTGCCCTGGGGTTTTAGTTTGTGCGCCTTTGCTGCAAGGTCTGACATTTTACATTTCATTTGGTTTTCATTGGGGTGCTATGGTGAAGTTTGGTAGTACTCTCAGTACAACAGTGGTCTGAATAATATTTCACTGGTTTGTCATTTCATCAGATGCAAAAATATAATTTATTTCTTCTGAATACAGATTTGTTTTAGTCACTGAGCGTATGACTCCTCCCACCCACAATTAGTGGGTCCATATTATCAGATTGAAACTTTTAAACTCCAAATACCATATGGGCAACACCATATGTTCGAAGTTTGAAAATTTTGAATCCTAAAAGAAAAAAAAAACAGGAAACCTGTCATTAAGGGTTATATGCAGGGGGGCTCCCCTGCACCCCCACACCCCCACTACTTAAATATACCAACTCTGAGATCACACTACAGTGAAGTAAAGGGGAAAATTCTCTACAACGATCTCTGTTCACACTTGAGATGTTTTCAACATTCGAACATGGTGTCGCCCAAATCGTGTTCGACTATTGAAATCTTCGCTGTGATAATACAGAGCCCAATTAGTGTCATGGGTAGTAAACTACATTACAAGAAGATAGTGTGGGTGTGTGTGTGTGTGTGTGTGTGTGTGTGTGTGTGTGTGTGTGTGTGTGTGTGTGTGTGTGTGTGTGTGTTATAGCTGGAGCAACCAGCTAAATACATTTTGTATTGGAGGGTTGTAATATATTTTTCTGAAGAATTTGATATTATAATTTGTCAGTATATGTATGAGAATCATTTTATTTAGGTGTTCTTATGAAATGAGGACCAAAATGCTCTTTTCCATGAAAAATGAGTATTCTCTGTCATTTTCAATTGCAATATCAAAACAGTCATATTGTATGTACTCTGAGAGGCAGGCACATAT
Organism: Protopterus annectens; assembly: GCF_019279795.1. Taxonomy (NCBI): domain Eukaryota; kingdom Metazoa; phylum Chordata; order Ceratodontiformes; family Protopteridae; genus Protopterus; species Protopterus annectens. The sequence goes on along the minus strand of NC_056745.1, from coordinate 656,742,905 downwards.
TTGAGATTCATAGATTGTTTCTAGGTTGATAACCAGAGGGGCATTTCTAGGACTAGCTAAGTCTTCCCAAAAGAATAACAATGTCCTGTGTGAATAGCACATTGACAGCCAGGCACATATTTGAGATTCATAGATTGTTTCTAGGTTGATAACCAGAGGGGCTTTTCTAGGACTAGCTAAGTCTTCCCAAAAGAATAACAATGTCCTGTGTGAATAGCACATTGACAGCTAAGGACTTATAAGATATCTCCTGCCATAAGGGACATGGGTGCCAGTACTGGTTTAAATTTCCTATTCCCCATGTACTGGTCTATGTTGCACTTAAACTGGGTAATAAATTAACTCAGCTTCACATAGATGGGAAGCCTGTTCCATTGGAGGGTCAGTCTGTGGGACACATCTCTATCTTTCCAGCATGTTCTGTTTAAGTCACAGACAAAATTCAGATCCCTAGACCTTGTATTTCTGGTACTGTATGACTTACAAATATTGGAGATTCATAAGTGTGTAGTTTGCAGATGCCTAGTAAGTCAAGCATAAATCACCCCTCAGCAATCTATAGGAGACAGAGTAGCGGGAAAAGGGTAAGGGCTTTAAGGTGTGGTACATATGGTAGGTTTGTCATGCCTTGTATTCTTTTTGTAAGGAACCTCTGCGGTAACTCTAGATGCTTCATATTCCTAGCAGGTACCTACCAGAGGGAGCACTGTACTCTATGATTGGTCTGATAAGCATAGAATAAAGTGGGATTATGAACACTTTGACTCAAGATGCCATGCCTTTACTTATAAGTTGCCCAACATAAAAGGATTTCCTCACCACCGTGGCCACATGGTGGTCGAAGGTAAGGCTGCTGTCAATGTGTGTACCCAGATCCCTGACCATTGAGACAACTCTTAGGGGTGTATTATCAGTATGGTAATTACTCAGGGTGTTTGACTTTCCAATGGGTACAATTATGCATTTCTTAGCACTGAGTTTAAGACCATGGCTTCAGCATCATTTGTTAGTCACAGATGGACCTTCTTGAAGAATGCTACAATCTGCATGGGAGTCAATGATAACCCCCAGCTTGCAATCATCTGCAAACTTAGTCAACCATAAATCTTCAGCATTTGCTTCAATTTCAGAGAAATAGATGAAAAAAAGGAGCAGACTCAGTACAGAGCTAAGGGGACTTCACTAGTGACTGGCCTATTGGTGGAGGTGGCCTCACCTATTTTGACCTCCTGGGTCCTATCAGTGAGTCTGTTGGTGAGACTCACTTGTTTTCTTTCTTTAAAGGTATTAAGCTGTACAAAATAATATAAACATGAGGCTGTCAGAGGGTCTTATTCTGAAATATCAGTGCAAGGATATTGTTGATTGAAGCTAGGGTGGAATTCAGGTTAAAATGCCCTTTGTAAATTGACTAAGTACTATCAAGTTTAAGAGTGTTGCAAAGTAGTTTATGTCCTTCATAATGGGCAGTACACAGTCCTGTCAGCTCATTTACAAACAATATTGTTCCTTTACTACACTGTATGACATTGTCTGATAAAATAAAAAAAAAATAATTTAGCTTTGTCTCAACAGTGTGCTATAATTCTCCACGTGATGCTTTCATTGTTTTTGGTCCCACAGACCTCATGGTACCGGCCCAGCCCCCAGTGCTCCACTTGTATGTCGAGTCTAATCAGCCATCCTCCTATCCCTAGAGTTTTCTGGCATTTTGTGTATACAGTCATAGATCCTAAAGGTACCCTGTGAGCTCAGCCATCTGTGCTTCCTTCTTGGGGAGTATCTTTTTATATGCCCTACCTGCTTTCACTTTCCCCATCCCCACACTTATTGACTATATTTGAGGACAGCTTTCCTGTATTGATCAAACCTCACCTTAAGAAGCATCATCAATGAGCACCCTCCCTCCCAGGATGGGCACTTCCATCCCTCGCTGCTGCTCTCTCAGTCACCCAAGCCGCTAATCTAACACAGCTGAGCTGGGCCATGGTTAGGGCTTTATCCCTTTATACCACTTGAGCAGGGCAGCTGGGCTGTAGTTAAGGATTTATCTCTCTGCACCACTTCAGTGGTAATTTTCAATTTTAGGTTGCTCTATTTGGTGATGGTGGATGGTTTTCAGTAGGAAACATTTATTTGAGATTACACTTTTCATGAGTAAAAGCTCATTATATCTTATAATTTCTGCTACAACTGTTGGGCCACTATGAAGGATTGTGGATACCACTGTTGGGGAAGAGAGGTATCCCTGTATTTTTTCCTAGTAGGGTTAGCATGAATTTACTCTCTTTTGATAACTTCTGACAGTTGCAAAAACTATAAACAGAACAGTTGCACAGAAGTAGAAGTTGGGTGGTTACCACACACACATACTAGCATGCACATACTCAGCCTGGTGTAAAATACTGCAACAGAGATCATTATGCCATAAAGCAATGAATCTTTACTGAACAAAAGAAAAAATACTGCTGAAGACTGTCTTTGCATACATTGAAGGAATAGAGCTACACAAAGGACTATTTCTGTTAGCCCACAAAAAAAGCCTCTCAAACCAGTTTTGTCACAATCTAAGGTGTCTTTCCTCATCTTTCTTTTTTTTGAGCTCCTAATAGACATCTAAGCTTCCTTGGGGTATTCTGGAATGTCTTCTTTTTTTTAGCACAGTCCTACAAACCAATATTCCATGCCCAAACTCCCACATCATCAAGAGGCCAACTTCTCTAACAGGCTCAAAGCCCACCTTTAATAGAATAAATGTTCATTAACTAAACCTTTCTATCTAATACAAAAATATATCAGTCTATTTTAAAGAAGCAGTACTATTTAGACTATGTACAAAATGCTCTATTTATTTACATCAATGTTATTAACATTTATGTCTGTTCTATTTAGTAACAATTTGACATAGCATATGGCAATAACTTCCACACTATGTAATATTCACATGCATTGATATATACTATGGATTTTGATTAAACTGGACCCAGATGTAATTGAAAATGCAACTTGTAAGCTGAGCAAAATCTGCTGTATCTAAATTTGTGTAGTATATGTTGCAAAAATACATGGTCTCACCAATATAAAATATTAATGTACAAATTTCACTACCACTCATACAGAAATTTGAAACATAGTTTAAACTATATACATTCAAAATATTGTAATTATTGCAGCTGAGCAGTGAATTTCCACTGCTCCTTTTGACAAACACACAAGATCCAAGATCAGTCTGAGCTAATACCTCTTTGGCAAATAGGTTCAAAGGTGTGTACTAGGCTAATGGCCATGGAGGCTTGACAAGCCTAGTCCATAGAAGCGCCCTGGCATTGTGCCGCCCGATGTCAGTTCCCAGTGCCTCTATCAAGTAGAGCCACTGGAGTGACTGGGACCTCAGTTTAACATATCATCTACAGGGTGGTAGATTCAGGAGTGTATAGCTCTCTTGTGCTGTACTGCAGTGCCATTAATGGGTAATTAACTCAAGTGCCGTGGGTAGTGAACTGACTGCCATTACATGGTGGATGTGCCTGCAGAGCACACAGAAGGGTTATAAAGCAAAACTGATGATACCTTTAAGAGATGTCTTCAAAGTATAGGATTTTTCCAGCAGAGAAGGAAGAATCCAATGGATGAGGGTATGCATACAAGTGGCTGACATGATGTTGCTTCACGTAGTATATCTAGATACTCACAACAGTACACATGCAGAACTTTGAAATTTAAGAGATCTCAAAGAACAGGTAACTGTTTCTCTTTGACAGGAATGACATAATTTGATTGGAGCAGAGTCCCAGGATGCCACCCCAATATGTAATTCACTTTATTGGAGTAACACTCACAGATCAATTAAAGGTGTCCCTGTGGTAGACACCCTAGAAATGCAGAGGGGATACACAGTTTGGGCTGAAAACTGTTGGTTGACATGTGACAGTGCAGGGTGTCCTTTTCATCATGCAAAACAAGAACAAATGGCTTAGAAATGGATACATAATGGTGTAGATGGCTATTAGGCATAGCCAAAAAAAAAAAAAAACCTCAGTGCTAGACAAAGCTAACAAGCTGACGAAGCACATGACAATACTTTTGTAGCAGAGAGTGACAATCAAAAGGAAGAAAAGCATGACTTGTATGTTCAGGAGTAGCATGTGTATTAGAGCATAGCTGCACTGTCTCACGTACAATTATTATTTATTTATGGCACAACATGTATGATCAGGAATAGCATGTGTATTAGAGCATAGCTGCACTGTCTCACGTACATTTATTATCTATTTATGGCACGACTTGTATGATCAGGAATAGCACGTGTATTAGAGCATAGCTGCACTGTCTCAAGTACATTTATTATTTATTTATGGCACGACATGTATGATTAGGAATAGCACGTGTATTAGAGCACAGCTGCACTGTCTCAAGTACATTTATTATTTATTTATGGCACGACTTGTATGATCAGGAACAGCATGTGTATTAGAGCACAGCTGCACAGTCTCAAGTACATTTATTATTTATTTATGGCACAACTTGTATGATCAGGAATAGCATGTGTATTAGAGCACAGCGGCATGGTCTCAAGTACATTTATTATTTATTTATGGCATGACATAGTATGATCAGGAATAGTATGCATATTAGAGCACAACTGCACTGACTCAAGTACATTTATTATGTATTTATGGCACGACACAGTATGATCAGGAATAGCACGTGTATTAGAGCACAGCTGCACGGTCTCAAGTACATTTATTATTTATTTATGGCATGACTTGTATGATCCAGAATAGCATGTGTATTAGAGCACAGCTGCACGGTCTCAAAGTACAGTTTTGTACCTACCATAAATGTAGATGTTTGAGTGTACACCCTGCTGCAGTCATCACACTTGGGCCATCCTGTCGTCAGGTGGTCCTGCAGTCGGCTGGAATTCCAAAGTCTTGGTCCGGCATCAGTTGCTGTCACTTCTTCCCTGACGTGAGTGCGCCAGGGGTATATATATTGCAACCGACGCCATTTTCTTCAGTTTTTCTTGCCCCAGATGTCAGGTGCCCCCAAAAAGGTGGTCAGTAATTAGTACCAAATTGAGTAAATTTTGCACAAACACAAAATCCCTCCAGCTATAAGCAAATACATCAGGAAGGTATTGTAGAGATTTTAGTCAGTTAGTTCAGAGGGGATGGAGGGAGGGTAACCTGGACTGCAGCAGGGTGTACACTCAAACATCTACATTTATGGTAGGTACAAAACTGTACTATGTTCATCGTGTTACCCTGCTGCAGTCAACACACTTGGGTTGAATCCCAAAGCTAAGGATGGGTGGAGGAGTCATAGAGGGTTGGAGGAGGCTATAAGGCCCTGCAGAACTGCAGTGGCGAAGCCTGCCCTAGTCTTAGAGTAAAGTGGCAAGTGATAGTGTTTGGTAAAGGTGTGTACTGAACTCCAAGTTGCAGCTTCCAAAATCTCCTTGGTTGGAACCCGCCTGAGAAAAGCTGTAGATGTAGCTGTTGCCCTGGTAGAGTGGGGCCTAATGGTGACAGGAACTGGTTTTCCATGATGGGTATAGCAGAAACGTATGCAATGTCCTATCCATTTGGAAATGGTTTGTTTTGAAATAGCCTTCCCTTGTGAAGCTGTAGCACAGGATACAAAGAGCTGGTCAGATTTTCTGAAAGCCTTAGTTTTGTCCAAGTAGTAACGAAGTTGCCTGTGAATGTCCAAGGAATGCAGGAGTCTCTCACCTTTGTTCTGTGGATTTGGGAAGAAATTGGGTAAGTGGATGGTTTGATTTAAAGCCACACTGGAAACCACCTTAGACTTAAAGGAAGGATTAGTTCGTAGAGAAACTCTGTCTTGATGAAAAATGAGGAAAGGTTCCACTGCCATTAGTGCCTGCAGCTCTGAGACTCTTCTAGGTGAAGTTATTGCTAGCAGCAGGGCAGTCTTCCATGATAGGAACTGAAGATCTGCAGAAAAAGTTGGTTCAAAGGGAGGTAGCGTTAGTTTTTCCAGAACAAAATTGAGGTCCCATGTTGGTGTAGGTGCTCTCCTGGGGGGCCTAATGTTTTTTGCTCCTCTGAGAAACTGCCTTAGCAGTGGATGTGAAAATAAGGGTGGATCCGTGTTGTAGTGGGCTGAAATAGCTGAAGCATGGATTTTAATGGAGGAGAAGGAAAGTCCTTTGTGCAACATCTCAGTTAAGTACTGTAGAATGTGAGGCATGTGAGGCTGAAATGTGTCTTGGCCTTTAGCTTGGTTCCAGGCACAAAACCTTTTCCATTTGTCCGAATAAGCCTTCCTGGTGCTTGGCCTCCTAGCTCCCAGAATAACATCCATAACTGCCTGGGAAAGAGGAGCTGGCTGGATGCTTAGGTGATTTTCCATGCAGCCAGATTTAAGGTTTTGAGTTGACTGTGAAGAATCTGATTGTTTTGTTGTGTGAGCAAATGGGTAATTTGTGGTAAGATCCAAGGTGGGCCGTGGGCCATATTTCTCAATAGTGGGTACCAGTGCTGGCGTGGCCAGTCTGGGGCTATGAGAATCAGTCGTGGTCTCTCCTTTTTGACTTTCAGAAGCACCTTTGTGAGGAGAGGCAATGGAGGGAAGGCATATGCTGTCAGGTTTTTCCAACTGAAAGAGAGAGTGCATCTACTTTCCAAGCTTGATGGTGAAGTGTCCTTGTACAAAATTTTGTTATTTGATAGTTTTGAGGACTGGCAAACAGGTCTATGTCTGGAAGGCCCCATTTTTGAGTTATCATTGTAAATACTTGTGGATCTAGTTTCCACTCGTGGGGATCCATGATGTTTCTGCTGAGGTCGTCTGCCAATGTGCTCTTCTTTCCTGGCAGGAATTGAGCTTGCAACTGAACTTGGTAAACAAGAGCTGTGTTCCATAAGATCATTGCTTGCCTGCATAGAGGGTAGGAGTGAGTAAACCCTTGTTTGTTTATGTACCACATTACTGTGGTGTTGTCTGTCTTTATTGTAAGTTGTCCTGGATGTAATAGATTCTTGAAGGCTGTCAGAGCTTTCTGTACAGCTAGCATTTCTTTTTGACTGATGTGCAGATTCCTTTGATCTGCAGTCCATATGCCTTGAACGCACTGTCCTGCCATGTGTGCCCCCCAGGCGTAGTCTCATGCATCTGTTGTGATAGTTTGCCTGGCGCTGGGGGCAAGGTGAATGGCTGACCCTTGTTGAGGTGACATGCCTGTGACCACCATAGAAACTCCTGTTGTAGGCAGGGAATGAGAGATATCATTGTGTCCAAGCTGTGGCTGTGTTGAGATCATACGCATTTTAGGTACCACTGTAATTTCCTCATATGCAGCTTTGCAAATGGTATTAGTAGTATGCAAGATGCCATGAAGCTCAAAGCCTGCAGAATTTTTCTTGCAGTAAATTGGGTCTTTGTTCACATTGTTTTGAAATATTGAGTCAGCTGTAGTTGCTTGTCTGGTGTCAGATAAGCCTGCTGGGCCGTTGTGTTCAAGCTGGCACCCAGGAATGTCATATTTTGTGAGGACACCAGTTTTGACTTCTTTTAATTTACTGTGTACCTCAGGCAGTTTAGTAGATGTTTTACAAAAGCCAGATGATGCAAGAGAATGTCCTTGCTTTCTGCTTGGATGAGGCAGTCGTCCAGGTATGGGTATATTTGAATTCCTCTTTGTCTGCAGTATGCAATTACTGGTGCCAGGCATTTTGTGAAGACTCTGGGCGCAGTAGATAAGCCAAAGGGCAGTGCAGAGAATTGATAATGAGTTGAACCTGCAATGAAATGGAGGTATCTTCTGCAACTTTGTCTGATAGGGACATGCAGGTATGCCTCCTTGAGGTCCAACGTTACTAGCCATGCCTCCTTGCCCAACATGGGAAGAAGCTGCTGTAGTGTTAGCATCCTGAATTTGGGTACTTGTAAGAATGTGTTTAAAATTGAAAGGTCCAGAATAGTCTCCAGGCATTGTCCTTTCTGGGCACTAGAAAGAGTCTTGAGTAAAATCCTTGACCTTGCTCTCTAGTAGGTACCAATTGAATGGCTCTCATGTCCATGAGAGCTGTAATTTGCTTTTGTGGCAAGTTTGGCATTCCTCTTTTCATTGGCAAGGTGTGAAAATGGAATCTGTATCCTCGTAAAAGTATGTCTAGGACCCATTTGTCCTTTGTGACAATGTGCCAGTTGTCTGAAAAAAGTGCGAGGTTTCCTCCCAAGGGGGCTGCCAAGAGAGAGTTGCTTGGCCGGGTGAGGTGCAAGTCATTGAGTTTGCCTTCAGGTAGATTGGGACCTGTCTTCTCCTCCCTTCCGTGTTGTAGTGCCCCATTGGCGAGGTTTGTACTGGCCTTGTGGTTGTCCTCTGCCTCTTGGGCGTCTGTATTTACCCCTTTGTGGTCTGTCAGTAGCTGGAAAGGACCAATTTTTTGTTGGCCAGTTTCTGCTGAAGTGAGGGGGCTGTACCTGTAGGAAATCTTTGACTGTCTGCATAGATTTTGCCTTATCCTCCATTTTCTTTAAGATGACTTCTGCTTTAACTCCAAAAAGAACATCCTGCTGTAAGGGAGCAACTAGTAGCATTGCTTTAACATGATCAGGCAGAGTTTGTTCCTTTAACCAAGCATGCCTACGTATGACAGACCCAGTGACAGCTGCTCTGCAGGAGGCCTCCAGAGAATCAAACCCACATTGTAAGGTGCGTTTGCCCACCTGTTCAGTTGCATGCAACAGATCCTGCATTTCTTTCAATTCAGACTGTTGAGGGAGAGTGGCGATTCTTTGCTTTAACTGAAAGATTAGAAATTACTGATACTTAAGCATGTGAAATTGGCAATTTAGTGCCCTCATAGCTAGAGTGGCTGAGGTGTAAACCTTTTTCCCCCACCTGTCTAGCGCTCTGGAATCCCTTTCAGAGGGTACAGGATTTTTAGCCATAGAAGCCTTAGCCCCTTTGGGACCCTGGGAGATTGTCTCTGGGTCAGCAACAGGACTTTTGTATAGAAATTTGTGGGAATCAGGCACTCTATAGTATCTGTCAGGCTTGGCCGGAGCAGGAGGTAGAGAGACTGGGTTCAAACTGGATTCTAAGTAAACATCATCCACAATGTCTAACATGGGTGGGATGGCAAGTGGTCTGTGCTGGGGGAGTAAAAGAAACTCTCTGAGCCTTTTCTTTGAATCAGAGTAGTCCTGACCTTCCCAGTGGAAATGTTCCCTCATAGTGTGTAAAGCTTCCCCAAAGGAGTAGTCATCAGGAGGAGAAGCTGAAGGAATGGAATCCTCAGCATCAGAATCTTCATAAGGGGAGAAGGAGTAATCTTGGTCTTCAGAGGAGGCTGAAGAAATGGACACTTGTTCAGAGGATGCATAATCTTCCTCTTGTCTAGGCCTTTTGTCAGGAGGAGGCTGGGAACCCCTGATTAAGGAGATCAAATCTTCAGCCATTTTGAGCATCTGTTTCTTAGGAATTGGGCCTTGAACAGGGGACTGAAGTGCAGTCCTTTTAGATTTAATAGGAGTCTTCGTCTTAGGATACGTTTTAATGGTGAGTGTCGTTGGTCTGAAAACGCCTTCAGAAACCGATGGCGTTTCTGCAGCACCGACATCTTTATCAGCAATGTCGTCGGTAAGGCCTGAACAAAATGGTTGCGTCGGCCTGGTACATTCCGCTAAAAGTTCCAAAGCGGTCCCGGTTCCAGATCTGCGGTAGTCAGGGGTTGCGTCGGAGCCTCACTGAGGACCGGAGAACCGGAGACCGGACCAGCCGAGGCCTCAGAATCTGGCTTAGGCCTGGGCTGTCTGTCTTTATCCTTGCATTTTTTGTGCACGCCGGTAGTCAGTTGCTCCGACGGCATACTGTAATTAAATTTTCTACCGAAGTAGTGTCGTGCGAAATCAAAGCGTTTTTTAATAAAACTAGTGACTTCGTGGTCTGGGCCTAGGCAAGGTATGCAATAAGAATGAAAATCCTTATGAGGTATTTGCTTCCCACAAGAAATACAATTGTTAACTTTTTCTAACAACGGTCTGAGGCAAGAAAAGTTTCTCCAATGGGGTACTTTGCTTTATAGAAGACTTCGGTCTGAAATTCAAATTCGAAAATCTCAGGAGTAGGCCGACCGGCACTTGCAAACTGCTTCTGCTTCGGGCACCGCGGGGCAAGAAAAGACTGAAGAAAATGGTGTTGGTTGCAATATATATACCCCTGACGCACTGACATCAGGGAAGAAGCGACAGCAACCGACGCCGGACCAAGACTTTGGAATTCCAGCTGACTGCGGGACCGCCTGACGACAGGATGGCCCAAGTGTGATGACTGCAGCAGGGTAACACGATGAACATGTACATTTATTATTTATTTATGGCACGACACAGTATGATCAGGAGTAGTATGTGTATTAGAGCACAGCTGCACCGTCTCAAGTACATTTATTATTTATTTATGGCACGACTTGTATGATCAGGAATAGCACGTGTATTAGAGCACACCTGCACGGTCTCAAGTACATTTATTATTTAGTTATGGCATGACATAGTATGATCAGGAGTAGCATGTGTATTAGAGCACAGCTGCACGGTCTCAAGTACATTTATTATTTATTTATGGCACGACTTGTATGATCAGGAATAGCACGTGTATTAGAGCATAGCTGCTCTGTCTCAAGTACATTTATTATTAATTTATGGCACGACACACTATGATCAAGAGTAGCATGTGTATTAGAGCACAGCTGCACTGTCTCAAGTACATTTATTATTTATTTACGGCAAGACTTGTATGATCATGAATAGCATGTGTATTAGGGCACAGCTGCACGGTTTCAAGTACATTTATTATTTATTTATGGCACAACATAGTATGATCCGGAGTAGCATGTATATTAGAGCACAGCTGCACTGTCTCAAGTGCATTTATTATTTATTTATGGCACAACATAGCATGATCAGGAATGGCATGTGTATTAGAGCACAGCTGCATGGTCTCAAGTGCATTTATTATTTACGGCACAACTTGTATGATCAGGAACAGCATGTGTATTAGAGCACAGCTGCACGGTCTCAAGTATAGTTATTATTTATTTATGGCACAACACAGTAAGATCAGGAATAGCATGTGTATTAGAGCACAGCTGCACGATCTCAAGTACATTTATTATTTATTTATGGCACGACACAGTATGATCAGGAATAGCATGTGTATTAGAGCACAGCTACATTGTCTCAAGTACATTTATTGTTTATTTATGGCACAAAATAGTACGATCAGGAATATCATGTGTATTAGAGCACAGCTGCATGGTCTCAAGTACATTTATTATTTAGTTATGGCACGACAGAGTATGATCAGGAAAAGTATGTGTATTAGAGCATAGCTGCACGGTCTCAAGTACATTTGTTATGTATTTATGGCACGACACAGTATGATTAGGAATAGCATGTGTATTAGAGCACAGCTGCAAGGTCTCAAGTACATTTATTATTTATTTATTGCACGACATAGTATGATCAGGAATAGCATGTGCATTAGAACATAGCTGCACGGTCTCAAGTACATTTATTATGTATTTATGGCTCAACACAGTATGATCAGGAATAGCATGTGTATTAGAGCACAGCTGCACGGTCGCAAGTACACTTATTGGTAAAATATAAGAGAAGCACAAACACCTAAATCCTCCAAACGGCCCAAATAGATCCAAGGACTCGAACAAAGAGATAACCCAAAGCGTAGTCCAAAAACACAGATTTATTGAAGTAGTCACAGAAAAGATCCAAACACAGAACTCTGTTACTAAAGGTTAAGCGCTTTCATCTGGTATGCCCCAGACTTCATCAGAACCAATGAAATCATTAGTTAATCCATATTTATGTTACTTTTGGCGCCAAAAAAAAAACAATTATAATACTAATGGAGAATACATATGACATAAATAAATATATGAATTTTCACAATTTATTACTAAAAACATATATAATAAAAAAGCAAAAGTTAAAATACCTAAAATAATCATATCCTACCAATAAATAGACTAAATGCTAGTACAATATAAACTGCTACAGTAAACAATTGAGGCTGTAGGTGTACAAGTACTGTCCCTATTGATCTAGTAATAAAAAAGGTTTTAAGCTTATACTATCATTTAGTCCTGGGGGGGTCGTGGCATCTAAACTAATCTGCCATTTACTTTCTACCCAAGCTAAATAAACTTTCCAATTCCCACCTCTATCAGTCATATTCACCTGGTCAATAATAGCAAAACTAAATGTGTGTTCATTACCCTTATCCATAATGTGTTTGCTTAAGGCATTTTTAGGGTCACATTTCTTAATCCTGTACAAATGCTCGTATATACGTGTTCTGAACTTCCTTTCAGTTTTGCTTATATAATAAGCCGGACATTTGGTACAAGTGGCTATATACACAATGCGCTGTGTGTTGCAGTTACCATTTCTACAATGTATAGTAGATTTAATAATGTTGTTTACCTTTATTTTTAAACTATCATTAATATACTTACATGGTTTACACTTACCACATTTAGTGGTACCCTTCTTCTTCACAGTGTGTAACCCTATCTTTCCTTGTTCCAAAATTCTCTTCAAATTTTTACCAGTTTTATAAACAGTAATGGGATACATTCCTACTATGTGTCCTATAGTACTCGAACACGAAATTAAATCCCAATGCTTCCGGAGAATTTCTTTCACCAGGTTGGTAAAGAGATTAAACATAATGACACAAACCTTGCTACCTCTATCTACCTCTTGATTTGGGGTATCCGAACGTGTTATTCTCAAAAGGGGTAAATATTTCAGCCCCCATTGTGCCTTAACATAACTAGTCACACCATCAAGCATACCTAAAGGGTAACCTCTATCCTGAAATAATTTGTACACTATTTCTAGTTCATTAATCATAGTGTCCCTTGTTGATGACATACGTGCAACACGTATGCATTGTCCTTTAACTACATTCCTAAAGATATGAGGGGGATGACAACTTCCATATTGTATGTAATCATTGGAGAAGGTAGGTTTTCTGTAAATCTTAGAAGCAAAACCTGTTCCAGTATTACTAATCCAGGTGTCTAAATAGGCTATTCCTAACTTGTTCGTTTGATAAGTAAATTTCAAGAAATCAGTCGTATGGTTTAAATAGGTAATAAAAAGGGGGATTAAATCAGAAGGACCCTTCCAAATAATAAATAAATCATCCAGGTATCTCGTATATAATTTGATGTATTGAAAATATTCACTAGTAAACACATACTTGTTTTCCCACTCCAACATAACCAAATTAGCAAAGACTGGGGCACAAGATGCCCCCATAGCTACTCCATGAGTCTGTCTGAAGTATTCCCCTTGATAGTAAATATAGTTGTGATCTAAAACCAAACCCATCATATCAATGGTGAGGTTAATTTTGTCCCAACTTAAACCAGAGTACTTGGTCAGACTATTGAAAAATATTCTAAACCTATGGGACCCGGTATAAAAGAAAAAAGATCTTTTACATCCACTGTTAAAAAGACCATGTCCGCATCCCATACGTCTGTGGTTAATTTACTCAAGAAATCCCATGAATCTTTAACTAAATGGGACACCTTGTCGTATATCTGTTTAGTCCATTGATCAATGGTTACACCTAATTTGAAAGTTTTTGATTTAGACCCCAAAATAATTGGTCTAAAAGGGGGGTTATTTAAACTCTTATGTATTTTAGGTATCCCTATAATGTGGGCCAAGATGGGAAATTCTGTTTTCAAATATTCGTATAGTTCACTACTAATACGATTATCAAGAAGATATTCTTCAAGGGCTAAATCAATACGCCTATAACCTATGTTAATTTGGTTAAGGGAAATCTGTTCGTAATTACCCGACTCAAATAGTATGTTATGAATAACTCTTTCATATTGTTGGTTATCAAAAATCACAATCCCTCCACCCTTGTCGGGTTTCATTATTCTAATTTCTTCATTAAGAACTAGCTCTTCCAAACATTTCCTTTCATTTTCACTAAGATTGTAATTAGTGTAGGGGGGGGTGGTTAAGATTACTCTTGATGTCCTTAAAGAGCGAATAGATGTCTTTACAAACCATTTTTTCATACTCTGCAATTTGAGTGTTCATAATGGGAATGTAAGAACTTTTCCTAATTAACCTGGATCTAGAGTGAAAAGTGTCTTGGTTTTTGTTTCCACTAGAACGATTATTAAATTGAATAGCCAAATTTAATCTCCGACAAAAAAGTTTGATTTCTTTAATAACTCCAAACAAATTAAATGGAACCGTTGGTATGAATTTCATACCTTTACTAAAAACTAAGAAGAACTCCTGAGTTACAGTAGTATCAGTGTAATTGTATACATTAAACCCACCAAAACTAAGTATCCTAGGATGGTCATGTATAATCTGCAAGTTAGTCACTTTCCCCATGTGCACCTCTGGATGTTCTTCAGAAGCATGCTCAATATGGTCTGTAACCAAAGGACCCACTAAAGACCCAGAAAATAAGGATGGTGCACATTGAGGGTCTGTCAAAACAGATACATCACTTTCATCCCTTACATTCAATAAGCCCGTCGGTTTTGTTTGGGAGCCGGGTAAAATCTCCCTCCCTGAAAATTTACATCTTCATGTGCCCAATGGTTTCCCCGTCTACCCTTAGTTTGTACTTGCTCATATACACCTTCATTAACTACATGTTGCTGTGGCCATATATAAGCTCTACCATTTTTGTATAATTCCACATCTCTTTCGATTTTATGCACCTTTCTATTATATACATTGTTAGCTCTGTTGTGGGCATTTTGAAATTGCCTGGTGTATAAGTCATGCCATTGGGTAAAATTTGCATCATGTATGATAGTATCACTTAACACTTCTACTTCATGTAATAGGGTAGCAATTTTCTGGTCGTTACACTTCACAAGTTGCTTCATGAACGCAAACCCAAACCCATCAAACATCTTATTAAAATCAGTCACTACCCCAGAGGTGTATTCTATTCCCAATGGTAATTTAAAAAACCTTAAACCTTTAGGGACTAATTGCAACTGTAAACATTTGTCTAAGTAAGCACTGTCTATCTTCACACTCCTTAACTGTAAAAGTTTTTTACCTAATAAGTTAATATTAAACTTAAGGTCGTCTGTACAAACGTCTACCCCTTTTCTAAAAGGCGCGTTTTTGTTATCAGACTTCCCAAAGAAATCGTATTCATCAGTTAAAAAATCGTTCAACGCGTTTGTAACATTAATATCATTGTGCTTGTTCTCAAAGCAGGCTCGTGTTTTTGAATGTCCATGACTTGGACTAAATAATCGATCTTGTGTCACAGTACCTTTTTTGGTTTCAGTATCTTTGCAAGCAATAGCTGAATAGGTCTTCAATTTTTCGCGCTGCTTCGGTCGCGCTCCTTTACGTGTATTTTCCTGATGGTTATGGAACAAGCTGAAGTCGAAGGTAAAATCAGCATCTAGGGAGACATTCTCGTTCGTATCCCTAATGTCTAAGATATGTCTACTGTTAGGGGAAGAAAGTACAGATTGGCCATTGGGTATTTCCGCTGAACTACTGTGCCTTTCTAATTCAGAGGGTACAGTTGTTAACACTCCAAGTTTTTCAACAGTTTGTTGCTTAACGGAGTCTCCGCCATATAATACAGCATCGGAATGCTTGCCAACTAAATCCAACAGGCGATTAACGTCAGACTGCAACGACGTAACCTCAGACCGTAAAGTTAGGTAGTCATCTCTGCTCAATGAAGCCCCCAAAGGATCCGATTCAGCCATAGTACAACTGGTAAAATATAAGAGAAGCACAAACACCTAAATCCTCCAAACGGCCTAAATAGATCCAAGGACTCGAACAAAGAGATAACCCAAAGCGTAGTTCAAAAACACAGATTTATTGAAGTAGTCACAGAAAAGATCCAAACACAGAACTCTGTTACTAAAGGTTAAGCGCTTTCATCTGGTATGCCCCAGACTTCATCAGAACCAATGAAATCATTAGTTAATCCATATTTATGTTACTTTTGGCGCCAAAAAAAACAATTATAATACTAATGGAGAATACATATGACATAAATAAATATATGAATTTTCACAATTTATTACTAAAAACACATATAATAAAAAAGCAAAAGTTAAAATACCTAAAATAATCATATCCTACCAATAAATAGACTAAATGCTAGTACAATATAAACTGCTACAGTAAACAATTGAGGCTGTAGGTGTACATAAGTACTGTCCCTATTGATCTAGTAATAAAAAAGGTTTTAAGCTTATACTATCATTTGGTCCTGGGGGGGTCGTGGCATCTAAACTAATCTGCCACGACTTGTATGATCAGGAATAGCAAAGCTGCATGGTCTCAAGTACATTTATTATTTATTTATGGCACAACTTGTATGATAAGGAATAGCATGTATATTAGAGCACAGCTGCACGGTCTCAAGTACATTTATTGTTTATTTATGGCATGACTTGTATGATCAGGAATAGCACATGTATTAGAGCATAGCTGCATGGTCTCAAGTACATTTATTATTTATTTATGGCACGACATAGTATGATCAGGAATAGCATGTGTATTAGAGCACAGCTGCACAGTCTCAAGTGCATTTATTATTTATTTATGGCACAACATAGTATGATCAGGAGTAGCACATGTATTAGAGTACAGCTGCACGGTCTCAAGTACATTTATTATTTATTTATGGCTCGACATAGTATGATCAGGAATGCCATGTGTATTAGAGCACAGCTGCATGGTCTCAAGTACATTTATTATTTATTTATGGCATGACTTGTGTGATCAGGAATAGCATGTGTATTAGAGCACAGCTGCACGGTCTCAAGTATAGTTATTATTTATTTATTCATGGCACGACATAGTATGATCAGGAATAGCATGTGTATTAGAGCACAACTGCATGTTCTCAAGTACATTTATTATTTATTGATGGCATAACATAGTATGATTAGGAATAGCATGTGTATTACAGCAAAGCTGCACTGTCTCAAGTACATTTATTATTTATTTATGGCACAACATAGTATGATCAGGAATAGCATGTGTATTAGAGCACAGCTGCACTGTCTCAAGTACATTTATTATTTATTTATGGTACGACATAGTATGATCAGGAATAGCATGTGTATTAGAGCATAGCTGCACGGTCTCAAGTACATTTATTATGTATTTATGGAACGACACAGTATGATCAGGAATAGCATGTGTATTACAGCACAGCTGCACGGTCTCAAGTACATTTATTATTTAATTATGGCACGACATAGTATGTTCAGGAATAGCATGTGTATTAGAACACAGCTGCACTGTCTCAAGTACATTTATTATTTATTTATGGCACGACATAGTATGATCAGGAATAACGTGTATTAGAGCACAGCTGCACGGTCTCAAGTACGTTTATTATTTATTTATGGCACAACATAGTATGATCAGGAATAGCATGTGTATTAGAGCACAGCTGCACTGTCTCAAGCACATTTATTATTTATTTATACACTTATTGACATTTGATTAAAAAATATAATGTGGTGTAATCTCAGTAATACAGTCAAAAGACAGATGGAGATGCCCTTGTTTTTAACATTGCCCTATAACAAAGTGAGAATGTAACCTTTGTATTGAAAAGAGAATGTGTGATCTAGAAATAATGACAGGTAGTACAGTATTAAGGAATATATTGCAGTACTGACCATCATTATTTTACAGAACAGATTTCCAAAGTGTGCTGTGTATCTTCAGTAATTTCAGTAACATAGGGTTATCACATGTCCTACTTTATGCAGGACAGCCACTGCCTGGGGAGTTGTGTCCTTTGAAAAAAAAAAAACATAAAAAATGTGAAATACCAGAGTCATAAATACTTTACTGATTCCACAGGAAATTGCTGAGAAATTTAGAACAAAAATATTTCCTACATTTTCTTCAGTACATGCATAAATCCATCATTGTGTCTTTGAAACACTTAAATATTATATGAAACAGTATAAATAAATCAAATTCTAAAAAAAAAAATCAGCTTTTATTTTGGCAGTAAACTGAAGTCCAGTCCTTTGCACTGGTTGTAGGTGTGGTTTGTCCTACAAAATCTCACATTTTCAGACAAAAATCCTACTTTGGGCACCAGGAGATGTGGCAGCCCTACAGTGACACTGTATATAATTGTGCAAAAGCAGTATATGAAGTCAGGACACAACACATATACAAGGAAAAGTACCTATCTTGTGCTGATTTGTCATGAAGAGCAAGGTAATAGAGTATGAGTAGTGAAGATGGAGGACACTCGTTGTGTCACTGGTCTGAGGTTGCCGTCATGTGAGTAATTTGGAAAGGCAACAACAGTTTGAAAAGTGTCATGTAAGACTAAGGATTGTCAGACAGGGAGTTAGCCACTCATCAGGCAATACAGACAGCATGATGACAAAAAACCCACACTGTATCATTCCAGTTACTTGTCTACAGATAACAGTGGAATCAAGCACAAATGCATACAGTTGTAAGGTAGAAAGAGAAATAAAACTGCTTAAGGGCATATCATACAGTGCAACCACTAAGTCACCAACATGTAGCATATAGCACGTATAGTAGGAAATGTATGAGGACAGCACAAAATAAAATATGAAATTAAAGGAATGGATGAGTGTGTCTGCCCATACCTCTCAACTGTCCAGATTTTTGCAGAATGCCCAGATTTTCATCTGATATTTTTGGTCTGTTCCTCATAAAATTTGCACTTTTCCTCCAAATCAATGAAGATGAAAGTCACTAAATAATGACCTATATTTGAGCTCAGACTTCTTATCCTTCAGAAAATGCACAATAATTCAAATTGTGTTAGTCGAGCAGCTTTCTGAGTTGATATGAGCAATGTAGACTACAGAACAAAAGGAATCGGACACTGTCTACTCATGCCTGAACCCTGTATCACACATATCCTTTTTACAGAGCTATTAGCAGGTAAGAAAATCATCACACTTGGCTAGTATTCAGAGATCAATCTGAACATGAAAAAAGACTGTTTCTACTAATGTTTGAAACTTGCATCTTTCACATGCTTTCTACAGCAGCTAGGGCATTTGTGTCATAAAATCATTGCACTTAGCTAGCATTTAGAAATCAGCACAAAATAAAATATGAAATTAAATTAACTAAAAACTCTTGCTTACCAATGTTTTAACTTTGCACTGCTCAAATGCTTTCCTGCAGGGTATTAGCAAGTCAAGTCATAACATTGCTGAAAAGCTAGTTTCTCTGAGGATAAAAAGGGCAGTTGAAACTAATGAATGGCTCAGTGAGAGCTGTTGTGAGTACAACTGCAATTTCAGAAGGAATCTGCCTAACACCTCTGAAGCTTCATGTAAGCACCCTCCCCCAACCCCTGCAGCCATAGTTGGGACATGCCCAAAAAGCCAGACTGAAAATGTAAAGACTAGAATCAAAACAAAAAAAATCCCTGGGATTGTCCCTTTAAGGTTAATCATTTGTGAACTGAGGAGGTGGAGCTAGGAACTAAACCTTCTATTTAAGGAGTAAAATAAAACATTTCAGGGCTTTACTAGAAAAGCTCAACAGACTCTGCTACACTTTGCTGTGAAGGAAATGTTAGTTTGCTTTCTATTTGTTATATTTTGTATTACTTTATTGCCTTTTTATATTTTGAATACTGTGGTTTGTTTTCTTTACATTGTGTTTTACTTGTATTCTGCTTTTAACTGCATAATAAAACTTCAAAAGAGACCACAGCTCTGTCTCTTGTGAGTCAGGCAGAAATTAGAACTGATCAATTAAGGACTCATACATACCATAGAATAGGTCACTTAAGGTTAATCATTTGTGAACTGAGGGGGTGGAGCTAGGAACTAAACCTTCTACTTAAGGGGTGAAATAAACCATTTCAGAGCTTTACTAGAAAAGCTCACCAGACTCTGCTACACTTTGCTGGGAAGGAAAGGTTAGTTTGCTTTTTATTTGCTGTATTTTGTATTACTTTATTGCCTTTTAAAATTTTGAGTACTGTGATTTGTTTTCTTTACCTTGTGTTTTAATTGTACTCTGCTTTTAACTGCATATTAAAACTTCAAAAGAGACCACAGCTCTGTCTCTTGTGAGTCAGGTAGAACTTTTTTCCCACCCACCTACATGCTTACTGTCATGTTCCTAAATACCACTAACTTTCTATTTGCCTTCCTCTTACGTTAATTTGACCATATATCTCATTTCCTCTCTGCTTTCACTGGCTTGTATAAGTAAGCACAAAATTATAATTTTGTGAAATCACTTCCCTTCAACTATTTAAATTTATTGGTCATCCTACGGTATTCCATAGTACCAGAATACAAAAGTGACCACCTTCTTTCAATCTATCTTGCTATTTTAAAAACAGTGACTTTCCACTAAAACTTAACTTTTTAGACAGACAAAACTTAAGACTTTCACATCTAACTTTTCTAGTGCACACTGCAGTGTTTAGGATAAACCATTTTTTCCACCTTTCCTTTAAGCATCCCTGTGACTAGCACTTGCTCTAATACCTGCTGGAAAGCACTAGGAAGCCTTAAAATGATACAAGCACACAACTCTTCTTGTTAATAAGGAGAAACTAATTGTAGGCACTAAACAGCCTACAATTGCAAAGTACTTTGATAAGGCAAGGGAAAACAGCTCCTGCACTTTACAAAAAAACACCAAACCAGGCATGTCCAAGGGTCAGCTTCTGGCGATTTCTCCTGTCCACCTGGTGAATCTGGGCATACTGGGACAATGCAGCAATTGCCTCATGTACACAGACAACCCTTTCCTCCAACCACCCAACACTACAACCTGTGAGAGATGCACTTACATAGCCAAACTGGAAGCAAAGCTCTCTCTCTCCACCCACGATTGTGCTAGACAGTCAAGAGGAAAATTTTAACACACACACACTACACCTCAAGCAACACATAGCCATTCTAAACCCACACCACCAACACCCACACATAGCAACATTAAATCCACATATGCGGAGGCCCTTAACTGTAACCTGCCCAAGCAACAAGGACCTCCGAAGCTGAAATGAAAACAAACACCAATCACAATCAAAGTGTCACATAGCTCACAACACCAGTGTGCCACCAAGCAACAGCCCCTAAGGCAAGACAACATATCTAACACTTTAGTCATAGGTGACTCTATAGTCAGGCATACTGATGTCCCACTCACTGGGCTGAACAAGGAGAAAATTACAGTCAGCTGCTGGTCAGGTGCCAGGATCCACCACATAATGCATGCACTCAAGTCACTCCACAACAAGTACAAATATGACTCTGTCATTGTCCATGTTAGAGTGAATGACTTGAGACGTACCTCCCTGGACTACATGAAAAGAGACATGGAAGAGCTCTCGGATCATGTGGCCCAGGCAGGTATTACCCTAGCTCTGAGTAGCATCCTGCCTTCGCCCAGAATGATGCCACAATATAAGGACAAAATGATTGACTTCAACAATTCGCTAAGCTTCTGGTGTCATTCAAAGGGGATCCAGTATCTGTCTGCCTGGGACGACATGATCGACAGACCACAATGCTTTGCCAGAGATGGTCTGCATCTGTCGCCCCTGGGATTCAGGTTACTTGCTAAGACTCTTGCCATCCCTATAGTGCCTTTTTTAGGCAAAGTTCTAAAGACAAAACCACCACCATAACAGGTACAAGCATAAAAATTCTGAAGGTAATGCTACTCAATGCCAGAAGTCTAAACCTCAAAATGCACTCTCTCAAGGCACTCCTAAAAACGGAGAACATTGATATCTGTACAGTAAGTGAGACCGGATTCTAGGCTCCAGAGAGCACCCCTGCAATACCAGGCTACAACTCTTACCACACTTTTCGGCCACCAAACCAGGACTGAAACACTAAAGGTGGAGAAGTGTCCATAATATTCACCAAAGATATTTATACAACCAGGCTAGTTGCCCAACACAATGCGTCTGAAATTCTCCATAGGTTCATAGGTTGGTACTAGGCTATCGGCTCTAGGGCCTATCCAAGCATAGCCATAACAATTCCTTGGCTATTTCTTCCCACACCATTTACTTCCATAGACCCTTGTCTAGCAGGGTGACTGATGTGATCCCTGGGCTGAATTTCCTTTCTCCCATCCAATCATCAAGGTTCCTTTTGAAGCAGGCCAAAGAGGTGCTCTGCTTGACATGTATGGGCAGTCTATTCCAGTGTCTGGGGAGTCTCTGGGTCAGAAACCTATCCCTCCAGCATGTTTTGTTTACTGTGATGAAGAGGTTTAGATCCCTGGAGCATGTGGCACTGAGCGATTGGGATTTCTTTAACTGTAGCATGTCCAACAGCTCTGGGTTTGACATTGCCTTGTATGTTAAGCAGAGAATGCCTCGGAGTAGACGATATGCGACAATAGTATAGCTGGAGTTTTTTAAGGCGGTCAGCATAGAACATCTGATTTAGGCCTGTGATTCTTTTAGTGAGGTATTTCTGCAGCCTTTCCAGTTGTTGCAGATGTCTTGAGAGGTACATACCAAATGGGGCATTGTATTCTATAATGGGTCTAATGAGGGATGAGTACAGTGGGACAATGACCTCCTTTTTTCTGGATGAAAAGCCCTTAGTGATGAGGTGTGCCACATAGAAGGATTTCCTGACTGTTGTAGCGATGTGGTTACTGAAGATGAGACCACTGTCCACCTGTGTCCCTTAAGTCTTTTATCATACTTTCAGTGTTTAGTGTACTGCCACCTATGTGGTAATTCACTGGTACATCTTTTTTCCCAAAGGGTATAACTATACATTTCTTGGCATTGAGCTTGAGCCCATGGCTCTGGCACCAAGCACCTGTTTCTGTAAGGCCCTTTTGTAGAGTATCCACATCATTTGGGGATTCAATAATGGGTCCCAGTTTGCAGTCATCTGCAAACTTTGTTAGCCAGAGTCCCTTAGTGTTGACCTGTAATTCAGAGAAGTAGATGCCAAACAAGAGAGGTCCCAGGACTGAACCCTGAGGCATTCCACTTGTCACTTGTCTGGAGTTGGATTTGGAGTCAGCTACTTTTACAGTGTGGGTTCTGTCAGTAAGCCAGTTGGCAACCCATCGAGTGACGTAGGGATTAATCAGGTGCAACTAACACTACTTAAGACTGCAATCCAAATTGTAGCTTGCTACAGATCCCCCACCATGCCCCAAGATTCTCACTACACCTTTCTAAACATACTGGAAAATATTAAGATACAACCAAACACCCTAATACTGGGTGATTTCAACTGCCCTGCCATTAACCGGGAAAACTACTCATGTACAAACACCTTTGCCCAACGGTTCTTGGAATTTATAAATTCCAATGCCCTGGATCAACTAATCCATAGTCCCACCAGGGGCTCCAGTATCCTAGACCTGGTCATTACCAACATGGGAAATCAATGCTCCACACTTTGGTTACCCCCTCATTGGTCAGGTCTGACCATAAGCTAATCAGCCTTAGCATCCACATCTCACCCCCACCCCCCAGTAAGGAAACCTCCATAAAAAACTTCTCCAAAGCCAACTTCATGCTACTCAAGTCAGAAGTGACAAACTTCATGACACCCATGCAGACAGGAACTGAAAGTTCGACTGCTGAATCCTACACTAAGGCACTGTACGAGCACATCCACTCATGCATGAATCGTACCATCTCAAATAGAACCAAGATGCTCTCCTTCAAAGAAAGGAAGCCAATCTGGTGGTCCCCTGCCATAAACAAACTTTACAACAAAAAGAAAGAAACTGTTGCAGAAAAGAGGAAAATCCCAGGATGCAAAAAACTCCCTTACCAGCCTCAGTAACAAGCTGAGATCCCCCCAAAAATCTTCCAAAGCTAGTTATGAAAATAAAATTGCCAAAGGTTCCAAAGAGAACCACAACACATTCTATGTCAGGAATCTAAATGGCAATGCTCAGATCTGCTCTGAGCTACAACAGAATGGCATTAAATATACTGATCCCAAGGATATTGCCAATATCTTGGCAAATCAATTCAGTGCCAACTTCACCCCCTCTCACCCCCCAAAACGGCCCATCTCAACACTGGAAGATTGCCAAATTCTGGTAATAACAGCCACACAGGTAAAAAAGGCACTCTCAAAAGCTAAAAATACAGCATCCATGGGACCAGATGACATCCTGGGTTGTGTATTACATGAAATACAAAATGAACTGGCACCTCACCTAAGTGTAATGTTTAATCATAGCCTCACTTTAGGCTTCATGCCCACTGAGTGGCGCACAGCTACAGTTATCTCAATCCAGAAGGGGGGATCCACCTTGGATCCTGGGACCTACCGCCCCATCAGTATGACGTGCCTGATCTGCAAGGCCATGGAACATATTATTATAGAAGTTATAAACAAATACATTGGCAACCTTCAAACACTGGACTCCACCCAGTTTGGGTTAGTGAAGGGCCGATCTTGTCTCCTGAACCTTGACTGACTTCTTCGAATCAGTCTCCAGAGCCGTGGATGAGGGTAAGGTGGTCCACGCACCCTATCTGAACCTCGCCAAGGCCTTTGACACCATCCATACTCTGGAATCATAGATAGACTTACTAAGCTGGGCATTAATCCCTACTTCACTCGATGGGTTGCCAACTGGCTTACTGACAGAGCCCACACTGTAAAAGTAGCTAACTCCAAATCCAGCTCCAGACAAGTGACAAGTAGAGTACCTCAGGGTTCAGTCTTTGGACCTCTCTTGTTTCGCATCTACTTCTCTGAAGTACAGGCCAATACTAAGGGACTCTGGCTAACGAGGTTCGCAGATGATAGCTAACTGGGAGCCATTACTGAATCTCCTAATGATGTGGATACTCTACAAAAGGGCCTTACAAAAACAGATGTTTGGTGCCAGAGCCATGGGCTGAAGCTCAATGCCAAGAAATGCATAGTTATCTCCTTTGGGAAAAAAAACACGTACACGTGAATTACCACATAGGTGGCAGTACACTAAACACCAAAAGTATGATAAGAGACTTAGGGACACAGGTGGACAGTGGTCTCACCTTCGATAACCACATCGCCACAACAGTCAGGAAATCCTTCTATGTGTTACACCTCATCACTAAGGGCTTTTCATCCAGAAAAAAGGAGGTCATTGTCCCACTGTACTCATCCCTCAATAGACCCATTATAGAATACAACTCCCCGTTTGGTATGTACCTCTCAAGACATCTGCAACAACTGGAAAGGCCAAAGAAATACCTCACTTAAAGAATCACAGGCTTATAGCAGATGCCCTGTGCTGACCGCCTTAAAAACCTCCAGCTATACTCTGTCACATATCGTTTACTCAGAGGCGATCTCTGTTTAACATACAAGGCCATGTTAAACCCTGAGCTGTTGGACATGCTATACTTAAAGAAATCCCAATCCCACAGAGCCACACGCTCCAGGGATCTAAAGCTTGTCATCACAATAAACAATACATGCTGAAGGGATAGGTTCCTGACCCAGAGACTCCCCAGACTCTGGAATAGACTGGCCATACATGTCAAGCAGAGCGCCTCTTTGGCCCTCTTCAGAAGGAACCTTGACGATTGGCTGGGAGAAAAGAAATTCACCCCGGGGATCATGTCAGTCACCCTGCTAGACAGGGGTCCAGGGAAGTAAATAGTGTGGGAAGAAATAGCCAGGGAATTGTTGTGGCTAGGCTTGTATAGGCCCTAGGGCTGATAGCCTAGTACCAACTTATGAACCTATGAACAAAAGCTCCTGCAAAGGAGAAACAGTCACAGACACAGAGGGAAACTTTAGCTTTAATTTTCTGAGTTAAGAAGTTGTATCAGTATTTAAGGAGAAAACTCAAGCGTAGACAGATCACACACCATTACTCACTTTCTGTGGAGAGCATAAAGCAACTTGCTATAGCTGTTACATGTTTTTCCTGAACATGATTAAATGGTCAGTCAATCGGGTTCTAAGTACCTGAACATAACACACTTACTACAACTTGTGCAGGTAGAGTTTAGAGAAATAGTGTTCTTATCAGCTTGATACAGCAATAATTCCTCAATCATTTCTCAACTGTTCACAGGGGTAGCTTACAACACATATTCAAAGATAGGATATTATTTTGTCTGCATATGATTACCATATTGAGGACTAAACGTCAGTGGTCCATGGTAACATAGATAGACCTTTCTAGATTTCCATTACCCTAAAGCACAGATCTGTGAACAGACACAATGGTGGAATACCCCAATGCCCTGATGGAAGATTATTTCAAAGAGATTCCTGTAAAAATCAAGCTGCTGGCACATAGGACTTAGACCCAACAGTAAACAAGATATTAACACACAATATGAAAGACTGGCCATAGGAACTCAAGTAGCTTTGGTCTGTCAAAATGTTGTGTCCTCTTGGTGACTACAGTGGCGGCATCCACTGTACCCATGAAGATAAGAAAAGTAGGACTGAAAAAAACAAATACAGGATATCTGAGAATCATGAAAATGAATGCCTATGCATGTAAGTGTCTGTTCAAAACTACACAAAGAAGTAAAAATGATGTATAAAATGTGTGTACCGTATCAGCAACAGCAAAACTGCTGTGCCAAATTGCAATGTTTCTTTGGGAATTTTAAGAAAGATATTGGAAAAGACTCTGCAGGTCCTTTCTTTAATAAAATGCTAATGATTCTAGTGAATGCACATTCAAAGTGATGTTAAAAAAGGATAATTGGTACTGCATATAAAATAATGTACGATAATAACAAGAATCACAGAGGAGGGTAGAAAAGATTGGGAAGAGAGAGTGGAAAAGCACTTTATCAGGGAACAATGGAAGGACATATGTATGCCTCCCACGTATTCAACAAAGTCCAGAAGGTTTAGGATCTTTGCTTGGACGTTTTTGCATCGGTACATTATACCCCAAGCAGACTTCAAAGAATTTTTCCTCAGGCAGATAGCAAATGTTGTAGGTATGATGGGGAAGAAAGAGGCAACTGGAAACGTATGTTTTCGGAGTGTAATGAGATGGCAGATTTTAAAAATTCCTTACAGACTACTGTCAGAAATATTAGGTGAGCAAAAGGTTGTAACTAAGGAAATTATTCCTTTGAACTGGGACACCAGGATCCAAACTGCCTAGACAATTCTGTTGATAGCCAAAAAAGTAATTACTAAATGGAAATTTGAAGTACTGAATATTATGTAAGAGATAAAAGAACTGAAAGAGGGCTCTTTAGAAAAGTGTAGGAACAAAATACGTAGAAACAAAGGCAAACTGTGGGAACAATACATGTAAAATAATGTTCAGAAGGAGTGAGGTTTAAGGGAAGGAAGGAAGGAATTGAGCAACCTCTTACCTCAAAAAATCTAGACTAATACAAAAGTAATGGGGTGGGTGTGGGTCAATGGCCTAAAATAGCTACAGATTACAATTATTACTCCTATAAACCTGGAAAGTTGCTAGAGTATCAGGCTTTCTGTTAGCATGTGTTTTCTGAAGGATATGAATTCTGAAACTCAAATGGCTTTCATTATTTAGTGAATTCAGCCCTTGATAATTTGCCAGAAAACCACAAATGTTATGATGAACAGACCAGAAATATGAGGCATAAATCTGAACAGTTGATAGGTATGTGCTGGACTGATGACAGTTATAAAAAAAAGAATGATATGTGATGTACAATGTATGTAAAAAGGAACAATATTAATATTGTTTGGTTTCTTGTATGTTTGCCTATGTCTTTAAGTGTTAATTTATTTAAGGTGTTTAAAACATATACATGAAATGAACTGTTACAAATATCAGGAATGGAACTGATTACTTTAAAAGCGAAGTTGACCAAGGCGGCTTAATTTCAACACTTTTTAGAGCAAAACCGTATCCTTCAAACTATGCCAAATTGTAACACAAGTCAATTTCCTCTGGAACTGTTCTTGTTGTTGTCTTGCAGTATACATATGTTTTTGTTTTACCAGTTGTTGCTCAGTCCAACATTATATAGCATACTTAATTAAGCCTGTTAGAGGTTGTGATGACCGTGCTCTGGCCCAGCAATCAATGAGCCTCAATCCTTACCACTAACACCAGGGAGGTTGGCTTCTAGAAGAGAAAAGGATAACTAATACACACAGTAAAGTACAATTTTCCATAAGTGCATACAGAGAACACAGTCAGTCTGGGGCTGGTTGCTCCTTTGCGCACCAGGTCCCCAATAAGACTCCCCACTGGCACAACTATAGGGTCCAGGTCTCAGCCTAACTGGGCAACCTAAAACCTCCAGTAACCCCTCTGTCCAACAAGTGCTTCGTGCCCCTGCCAAGTAGCTGACACAACGCACTCACACTTTGAGATAAGTATTTATACAACTTCACAGACACTCCTGGGAAAGGCTGACACAGATTCTCCAACTGTGTCCCTTTACCCAGACTATACAGTAGTAATTACTGCCACCACCCAGTTAATAATATCAGCTACTAAAAGGCCCTTAAAAGGGTGTCCACTTATTATTGTGCAATATTAATATCCAATGGTAGTATGACTAACAGTCAAGGCTTACTTTAGAGTGGCCTATTACAATAACTCTAGAAATATGCAATGTACTCTACAGCTTATCTCTACACAAATTAGCCACAGGTAGAAGGTTTTAAAAATATTTAATAATAAATAATTAAAACACAAGACAAAACTACTACACCACAGAGATATCTAAGAGTTCAGAGATCACACAGAAACTTAAAATAATACAGTAGGACAGGTCTGATTTTAAAAAAAAACACCTAATTAATATTTACTAGCTTTAACTATTCCTACAAGAAATCACAGTGCTAAGACTTACATGTGAGCATAAGGCAGAGTGCTGGTAAGTTGGATGTCCAAAGTCAAAATGCTTTTCAGTCTCTTGTGAGAAATAGTATTTAAACATTACTAACAAACATGTCCCTAAGGCCCTCTCAAAATTACATCATTTTTGACACTTAGGTTTTCCCAGTACTCATACTGCATCATCGTAACACCTAGTCTGAGTTCCCAGGCCACAAACTGCATTATTTAGCAATCTAACACCTCCTCAGAAACTTACAATAATACAAGACATTTCACATGTATATGCTAGCAGAAACCAGAGCAATAAAGCACCTTCCACATCTAAATTCTAGTCATAAACTTTAGCCTTAAAACAATGGGCATGAAATCTTCATCCAGCCACACTGGAGCCAAATTGTAAAACATTAAAGAGATTCATAAGATCTTTTCAACTTAAAAAGACACATTTGAAATACTTGGCTTGGTTTTCCTTACAGCAGATGGCAATGTTGCAACAATCTTGAAGTTCACATTTTAGTGTTTTCTTGCATTTAAAAACACAAGCCTGTATTTTACATTTATTTATACAGTTGATAGAATTATGTATCAAATTCTATTTGACTAGGCTGGCAGCCTTCACCCATCTCTCCCCAATTGTCACACAGGTGATGGAGTATTGGAAAAAAATACCTAAAAAAATGTCAGCACTACAAACATACAACAAAGAGAACTTAGTTTAACTGATGCTGTGTACCTTCATACTATGAGAACAGGCAGTCATGAGGGGATTTCTATGACAGAAACAGAGCAAAATGGTCTATTACCCCAGAAAGTGGAAGGGGCAGACACCATCTTACACATTCAAAGACACAGTGTTAAGTGTAACAGTCACCGTAAAGATGGAGGTGTCTGAGGTGGTAAATTTATCTTCAGAAATTGAATACTCTGTGAATGTTTATCTTGTACAAGTTGAGAACCACACACTTCACATGATATTTAGACCACTCTGATGTACCTGAAGAATGTCCTTTCACAAGAAATTTATAAGGTACCTGTGAGCCTGAGGTAAAGTAAGCTACATATAAGGTACTACACACTTTAGTTTATTTTTCAAAGAAACTCTGATTATCTGGTCAACTTGAAATACCCAAAATGTACAGCAAGGGATTTACAATTAAAAGGGAATGATATGGTGTACTGAGCATTTGCATTTTACACAGTGGGGCTTCTACAAAAATGGTTTCTGGGTAACTGTAGGCCATAAAGATGTGCTACATGGCACTCATGAAAAATAAAAGTGCCTTCAAGAAAGCAAATGGTTTCCTAGTGTATTCTTTTTGAGTACATTATAGACCTAGTATGAAAAAACTTGTTTTATTTTTAATGGTGAATTTAGTTTATAAGTCTCTGCTGTATTATCCTCACTGCTGCATCTAACCTCTTAACTCATTACCACACCTCTAGCAGCCTATGCACATCCTTGCATTCCAGAGCATTTTTGGATCCCATATCCCATTTAAAACAACCATTCCCTTTTTTTCATTTCTTACCATTTACTATACCAACATTTCTGTCACAGCACTCTGTACAGAATATTTAAAATATGTCAACTTCTTACATTCCCTAAAAAAAACATTTTCCCAGTTAGCTCCCTCTCTTTCCTGTTACATCGCGAACATTCACAATCTACCTGAAGAAAGTTCCTCTGAAGCCTAATTGGAGTAGACAAATACCTATGCAAACACCTATGTGCAAAAGCCCTAAATCTTTTGGACCTTGTTACATACTTGGGAGCCCTACAGATTTTTTTCCATTGATTCTTTGTAGTTTGTTTTTTATTTTCTTTTGCCAATCTTTTCTAAACTTCTCTGATTGATTCTTACAGTTATCATGCAATATTTTATATACTGTAATAGTTATGTCTTTTAATAACATCTTCTGTTCTAGATTCAACTAAAAACTCTACTGGAATTGATCTTTAACTTATCACCCCCCTGCCTCATTTTCTTTACCTATACTCTGTTATCAATCCCTGACAGTGAAGTCAATCTCACACACATGCATATACATATATAAATGCACGTACATACATACACGTGTATATATGCATACATAATATACACACATGTATAAACACGTACACACACATATATAAACTTACATGCATATACATAAATTATATATATACATATACATATATATATATATATATATATATATATATATATATAAAATCACACACACAGACAAATATACACACATATACAACTGAATGCACACACAAACATGCAGAAATAAATATTCACATACAGAGAACTATATGTACATACAAGTATATAGAAAATGCATATGCATACATGTCTACCTACACAAATGCAGACACAGACACAAATACACATAGATACATATATATATATACAAACAGAAAAATACCACATTAAAAAGGGTGAATCTCCAAGTAATAGATAAAGGAAGTTGTGTTAAGTGAAATCATGTGCCACAACTTGTGCTTACCAAAAATATTTTAAAGTGCTTTCACATGTTTCTGTTAATGAAGAAGGGCTTCTTCAGATCTCATTATGCTTGTATGTACTAATGTGGTAGTTTATACTACTGATTAGACACATCAAAATATGAACAGTTCAGACTGATATTAAAAAATCCTCAGATAAAAGCTAAAGGTCTACTACTAAAGATAAAAATGAAAATTAAACTCAGCATGCATAGCTATGAAAAAAAAAACATGTTGCCTTCAGTAAAAGTTATTTTCAGTAAAAATGATTACGGTCCAGTTTCCTTAACTAGAGTATGATCTTAAAGGAGCATGTCCATTTGAATCTGGGTTTCCAATAATCTTTAAATCAAATCTGTCATTCAAGTTCTTTTTTTCTCTAACTTTGCATTCAGATTGCCTTGTAATGGACCAGAACTTATTCTGTCTTCTTCTTCTTCTTTCGGCTTTTCCCGGTTAGGAGTCGCCATAGTGGATCACCTGTCCGCTCATGATTGGCAGTGGAGTTTTATGGTGTCGCATTGCCAGCCCGGCACCCAACCTTACACAGAAGGCACACACATGCACACACTCACACCTAGGGCCAATTTAGAGTGTCCAATCCACCTACAGCATGTCTTTGGGATGTGGGAGGAAACCGGAGCACCCGGAGGAAACCCACGCGACCACAGGGTGGACATGCAGACTCCACACAGAAGGCACTCCAGCCAAGGATCGAACTGGAGAACCTCTTGCTGTGAGGTGGCAACGCTAACTGCTGCACTACAGCGGCTGCCCTACCAGAACTTTTTCTGTCTATTACATGAAAAACAAGCATCTTTTAGCTCTTGCAGACTGGAGCATGTCTGGCAGTGGGTTGCTGAAGTCCTTAGGCCTGATGTCTGAATGGTGTTTAGGCATCCTTATTTTGATAGGGTTGTTTTTCTAATGTAAAATGCTTTACATTTTGTGTAGCTTGCACAGTATACTACAAAGTTACTATTGCAGTTATATCTGTCACTGCAGACATATTTTTTTTTTGAGTTTGGACATATAAAATATTTCATTTAACTCATAAATGCACAGCATCTGAAGCCTGGAGGGTTGCAAGGAAAGGTTCCTACCTGTAATTCTGTGGGTGCACCAATTACTTTTACATTTATTACCCAGCTTCTAACGTTTATTTCTTTTCAATAAATGAAGGATGGTTGTGGGTCCAGAATCTGACTGACAGATGGGTTTTTCCTAATGATGCTCCAGTTTTTGACCATTTTTCTTTTTATTGTGTGTGAGTCTTTGGAATAAGTTAGGATCATACTCCTTTTGACATTAAAGACATCCAGGTAGGTGCAAGCATGAATGGGCGTGCCTACGTTGAAGGTTGGGCATCGGGCTGTCAACTCGGCACCGTAAAAATCCACTCCCAATCATGAGTAGACCGGAGCTCCGCTGTGGCGACCCCTAACCGGGAAAAGTCGAAAGTCTTTATACTCCTTTTATGTTTGCCATTTTCTTCACTGATATTTGGTTGTGTGTCCTGCAACAGTTTCCTTCTAGGGGAGTTCCGAGTGCACCAGAGCTGGATCATTATTTTGTGTGAGGAGTTTAATGTTTAATGGGTCCCATTATGTTAGTCACCAAATTCACACTGTATCCTCTTTCCAGAACATCTTGTTGCAGTTGATCTATGTTGGTGAGAAATCAGTCGGTCCATCTCTCCAGAAATGCTGGCTATTCTCTTTCCCTATGATTTGATGACATTTTTTGGCACTTACATATTATCGCAACCACATTTCTTACCTTGCATAATGCATTCTGTTTTCACGAAATGACTTCATCAGAAAAGCAGGGAAACTGCAAGCCTGTATGTGTCTTACTTTGTACAACTTTTGAAAAGATCTTCCTAAATCAACCATTGAGAAACAGTTGTGATTCATGGTTGCTGCATCCACTGCCTCAGAATGAAGCCATTTTCTTACAAGAATTTTGTCTCTCTATTCCTTACTTATGCCATGAGGCTGTTCTTCTTGAAAGTCAGGCTTCTTTTTAAATTTTTTCTTGTTCTTACTCCACTTAAAACTGTGCATTAAGCTGATGTTAACCTACCATTCATATACATTTTGTAGGAGCAGACAAGGACTCAAGCTTTGATGCTAATTTCTCAACAGTGAGTCGCTCACAACTTGCTTGCGAAAACCCGATGTAAGTGACCATTTTCTGCCCCAGAAAAACGGAGACAGCTTACTTAATTTATACCGTGTGACACTGTGTTAGGTACATTTTATGGATTTTAATTAGTCGCCAGTAACAATCAATCTACATTTGGATTTGGATACTGTGATAATTTACGACATTTGCATGTACTTGTATTCTGCTTTACAACATATACGCACAGTTCAAGCGGTGATAGAAACAGCTGTAAAACAACAAACAACTCACTGTTTAAGACA
Source organism: Protopterus annectens (assembly GCF_019279795.1). NCBI lineage: Eukaryota > Metazoa > Chordata > Ceratodontiformes > Protopteridae > Protopterus > Protopterus annectens. Next base: position 656,709,140 of record NC_056745.1, on the reverse strand, counting down.
TGAGCTATTTCACTAAACCATAATGATAGTTCACTGACACACACTTCCCAAGACAGTTTTACTACATATTTCAGCAGGAGAACGGCTCGTAAATGAGCCGCTTCACCTGCTCCGAATGTGGTTACGATAATACGTAAGTACCCATTTTTCTTAGTAACGTTGGGGTGCATGCTGTTAGTGTGCAGAAGTAAATTCATTTGTGTAGGCTTTATGTACTGGTCATTCTTAAGCTTCTCCTGTTTTCTGTCCTTAAAGATAGCGATGTCCAAGAATTTTACCTTATCATAGCTATAGTGGTTGGTGAAGTTTAAAAAGTCTAAGGTGTTTTCAATTTAGATGTAGTAGTTATGCTACTTGTTTAGAGAGCTTTTCCATGTGATAAAGATATTCTCAATAAAATGATAGTAACAATCCATGTATTGAAAGAATTCTGAGGAAAAGATGGTGTGCATGTTTTGTGTGTGTGTGTGTGTGTGTGTGTGTGTGTGTGTATATATATATATATATATATATATATATATATATATATATATATCTGTGTACCACTAATAAGTGAAAACACCCAGTCAACTAAGTGAACATCAAAAATGATACAAATATGCATGCGCCAAGAAACAGCCTCTAAACCTGAAGTGTTTATTTTTTAAAAGTTAAAGCATTGGTTTTTGCATGGTGCAAGCCATCTTATGCTCCCCCATGTGATGGGCTACCCCCACACTAATTATATACTAACGCCTACATCACACAAAAATGGGTTAAGAGCAAATTCTCCAAACCCTGAATTTGTGTGCCCTCACATACCTGCAGTTGATCAGCAGCTGTCGACCTACAGCTCATTTCACCAGGTCACTAGCGCACATCCAGGCACATATATATATATATATATATATATATATATATATATATAAAATGTAGAATTTCTTGCAACTTTCTTGAAAATAAACAATTATAAATAAATATGTATAACTGTTGTTTACATCCCTCCTGGCAACAATACAGCTATACTGGAAGATATCGTACATTGGATATCTATAACAATTCCGCAAGAAATAATACTACTAGGTGATGTGAATGTCAACTGGTTGGACATAAATTGTAATTCCAGTCCATCTAGTATGAACTTATTTGGTTTCATACAACTAATTAAAGGCCCCACACATTACAGCAAGCCATCACATTCTTTATTAGTCTGGATCCTAGTATCAGACCCCAGCAAATACACCACTTCAGGTACAATGTCTCACTCTTTCAGTGATCATCCCCTGTCTATAGAAGCAGACAACTCACACATCTACTTAAACAGCTTGTTTATAAAACAACACATAACCTTTCTAAGTTTAATCCAGAAATGTTCATTACTACACTCTCATCTTTTAAATGGAACTTCCTACACATCTTCTCATTAGATGATGCTATAAATGAATTCAGTATGACTTTCCTGAATTACCTGAATAGCTTTGCACCTCCTAGAAGGAAGAGACTAAAAACAAATAATACAATCTGGCTATCCAAAAAGAGTAGACTGCTAATGCAGGATAAAGAAAAAACATGGAAAGAATGGCAAAAATACAAACACTTCAGTATCTTGAAAACTTCAGAATGCTTCTCAATTATACTAAAAAAGCAAATACAAAAAACTATACTATAATACCTTTCGGACTAATAGTAAACACAACCCTAAAAAATACTGCACAGCCATTAAAGAAATGCTGCATCTCAGCCATACATTCAACCTAACCCCTCTCCAAATAACTCATAACCACAACACAATTCAACTCTTATTTCACAGATGATATAACATCTCTAACCAAAGATTCCCCACCATCTAATTCTAACCCTGCCCAGCAGCCACATGTCACCACATCCCTTTTCACCTTCTAACCTGTGCCCACATCCTATAGAAAACTGCTCTTAAGCAAACTTACACCATGCCCTACTTCAGCAGAGAGCACTGCCTACTCTGCTCCAGTCCTTACAAATAGGTCAAACCAGGAATCCCATGCTCCCTCTCTCTCTCTGGAAAAAGTCACACATTATCCCTTTGCACAAAGGAGGGAATTCAACAGACAATACTAACTTTAGACCTATAGCAATCGTACCTCCCTCTCTAAAATACTTGAAAAATGCATTCAAAAAAATACTACTAAACTATCTCCTGCAGGAAGACCTATTCCAAACACAACATGCCTCCCGTTCTTCCCATTGTACTAAACTTCACTTCTAAACCTATATAGACACTGTCAATAAAGCTATAGATAATGGCAAACTAGGCTCCTCCTTATTTCCAGACTTGTCTAGAGCCTTTGACACAGTTTGTCATAGCAAACTTCTACTTCAAATGTCCTCATGAGGTCTCTATCAGTCCATCTTGATCAAATACTGTTTTGGTGATTAAGTAGTCAGATTTCGTGTGTGTATGTATGCACTTGTTAACTGGGTAGGTGGCCTGTTCTATTATCCCTTTTGAGTTAAAATTCAGGCAGAATGGTTCAGCACATACAATTGACAGTGCAGCAATACATCCAGCTCAAATTAAGACATGCACAATTACACAGATAATGCTAATAAGATATAAATAAATGCATGAATGCATTGCAGACGACATAAGTAAATTCATATTTCATAGAACAGAGATATTCCAAAAATGAGGCAATGTTATGAAAATCACTGAGGACAGCAAAACTTGATTATTTTAATAGGCTTGATTTACCCATTTGCAGTCACACTAATATTCCGAGTTGGCATAATGATGGGGTGACAGCACACCAATATTTAATTAAGAAACCATAGTGAAATGGGCGCACCAATATTTAACTAAGAAATCATAGTGAAATGGGCGCACCAATATTTAATTAAGAAACAATAGTGAAATGGGCGCACCAATATTTAATTAAGAAACCATAGTGAAATGGGCGCACCAATATTTAATTAAGAAACCATAGTGAAATGGGAGCACCAATATTTAATTAAGAAACCATAGTGAAATGGAGGCACTTAGAAATGACAACTTACTGAGTACTGCAAATGTTATTTATTAAAGCAATAACCGAAGACGTGGTGTGGTATATTGAAGATTTACCCACAGTTTGTGGTTTAATCATGAAGGTGAAGCCCGAGTGATTAAACAAAGGCAACTGTGGGTAAATCTTCAATATACCACAACCATGGAGTCGGTTATTGCTATTATACAATGACATTATTTAAGAAAAACAAAACTTTCTTTTCTTAAATAATGTCTTTATATAACGGTGGATTACTGTTCTTCCACCAGTTGTGGTATACTGCTTCCCTGTTTTGATGTACTGAGCATGCATATGGGACTTGCGTCCCATGCATACCCAGTACATCAATGCTTTGAAATGGAAGCAATGGAGAAAAGAAAGTTTTCTCTCTTTTTTTTTAATTGTTAAAAAAAAAAAAAAAAAAAAAGGTTTTGGGGCATTTTATACCAATGGAAAAAAGTCTGGGCGACCGGACCTTTTTCAGTTGGTATATTGTGGGATTTACAATGGGCACGCTGGTGGGGCTGGGCCAATCAGCGTGCACATTTTTGAATAGTAATAGGGAGTCATTGTATAATAACCGTCGTTCCACCTTTGTAGAGACAAAGGCCTCTGTCTGTGCTCTGAGGTTCATAGGTTCATAGGTTCATAGGTTCATACTAGGCTATCTGCCCGAGGGCATTTATAAGCCTAGCCCATTGTTTTGTGGCTTACGCCACCCATTTAGTATGGGGAACTATACCCATTATTTTGCTGTGCCTCTGTCGAGCAGTGACACTGAGGTAATTCCTGGGGTATATCTGCGATCTCCCATCCATTGGTCAAGATTTCTCTTGAACAAGGCCAGCGAGGTGCTCTGCCTCACATGTACAGGGATTTTGTTCCACAGCATAGGGAGTCTTTGGGTGATGAATCTATCCCTCCAGCACGTCCTATTAATAGCCGTGTCGAGGTTTAAGTCTCCCGCCCTTGTGGCTCTGATGGATCTAGATGTTTTGAGGTGAAGCATATTCATCAAATCTGGGTTTGACATGGCCTTGTATGTTAGGCAAAGGTCACCTCTGAGCAAGCGGTGGCGACTGAATAGAGCTGGAGTTCTTTCAGTCGGGCAGCATAGGACAGATTTTTGAGACCCTTTATCCTTTTGGTGAGGAACTTTTGTGGCCTCTCCAGCTGCTGCAAGTGTCGGGTCAGATACATTCCGAATGGGGCATTGTACTCAATCATTGGTCTGATGAGTGATGAGTAAAGGGAGACTATGACCTCCCTTGATCTAGATGAGAATCCCTTCATGATAAGGTGGGCAATGTAGAAGGACTTCCTAACTACTTTAGCTACATGGGTGTCGAATGACAGACTACTATCAACCTGGGTCCCCAGGTCCCTGATAACTTCTTCTGTGCTCAGTGGAATGCCACCTATTTGGTAGCTAGGGTAACCTTGTTTTTCCCGAAGGGTATGACTATGCATTTTTGGCATTTAACTTTAGGCCGTGGCTCTGGCACCAGTTATCCATTTCTGTGAGACCCTTCTGAAGGATATCTGTGTCAGATGTGTTTTCTACTATGGGGCACAGTTTGCAGTCAACTGCAAACTTTGTCAGCCATAACCCTCCTGTGTTTGCTTGTACTTGGAAAAGTAGATGCCAAACAAGAGTGGGCCCAGGACTGAGCCCTGTGGGACACCACTTGTGACAGGCTTTGAGTCTGACATGGCGCCAGCAACTCTGACCCTGTGGGTCCTGTCACTCAGCCAGTTTGCAACCCATCTTGTGATGTATGGGTTAACATTTAAGCTGATGAGTTTTTCAATGATACCCGAGTGGGGTATTGTATCGAAGGCCTTAGCCAGATCGAGGTAGGCTGTATGGACTGCCTTTCCCTCATCAATGGCTTTGGTGACTGTTTCAAAAAGTCAACCAAGTTTAAAAGGCATGATCTGCCTTTGACAAAGCCAAACTGGGTTGGATCCAAAGTCTGCAAATTCCCTATGTCTTTATTTATGAGGTCCATTATGATCCTCTCCATGGCTTTGCAGATAAGGCTTGTCAAGCTAATGGGCGGTAATTTCCAGGGTCTGTGGAGGCACCGCCTTTGTGAAGTGGGACCACAGTTGCAGTGCGCCACTCCTGGAGTGCGTATCCAGAGGTAAGACTTTGATTAAACAGCTGTCCTAGCTGTGGGTTTAATTCCTCATTGAGTTCGTGGAGCACACAGCCGGGGACACCATCGGGTCCCATGGATGCTGTGTTTGTTGCTTTGGAGAGGGCAGTTCTCACTTGTGCGCTGGAGGTGTTTGGTGGGCTGCAGTCATTTGGTATAGATATCTCTCCTTTTGGGGGGGGGGACGTTTGCACTGAACCTGTCAGCCGGTATGTTGGCAATGTCTGTAGGATCAGTAATCTTCACATCATTTTGAACTAGTTCTGAGCATATCTGGGAGTTTCCTCCTAGGTTTCTAACATAGCTAAAGAAGGCCTTATGATTGTCTTTTGAGTCTTTAGCTATTTTTCTCTCGAAATTTGCTTTGGATGATTTTTTTTTGCTTCATAATTTTCAGTTTGTACATGTGTTTATGCTAAGATACATAGGAATAATCTTAAAATCATTGCAGTATGTATAGATTTTGTCTGAAGGCAGGATCTGATCTTTAAATATCAGAAGCCTGAAAATTGATGAGACAGACTGCAAATAAATGCAATAGCTAAGGAAAAGTTGTGGTACAGGATGCACAAACTTCCAAATACATCACTTCATCTGTTTATTTTATTTTAATTTATATTTGTTTTACTGGCTAGAGCACTTCAGCTAACATGCTTCATTTAACTTTGATATAAAGCTATCAAGCAAATTATACATAAAAAAGAAGATGAGTTGTCATGAGTTAAGACAAGTTTATTTATTTAATTTGGTTTACTGGGGAAGAGCACTTATCAGATCTGACCATTTGCAAACTCAGCCTGGGTTACATACAGAGTAACAATGTTAGTAACATTAAAAGTATAAATAAATTACACAGTACAGTGATATAACGTAAATGTAAATATATATATATATATATATATATATATATATATATATATATACACACACACACACACACACATACATGCACAAATATTTACAAGAAGATTTAAAAAGAAATAGGATGAGGAATGTACAGTACATAATATGTTAATATGTGAAGTAAATGTGGTCCAGCTAAAAGAACAGACACAGTATATACAAGTATGGAGGGAAACTTTAGCAGTGAACAGAGTAGAAATTATAGAACACTAAGAGCTACAATAGCAGAATTAATAACAAGAGAAGTGAATATTAGATATATAGTAGGGAATGGATAGGGCAGATGGGGAGGCAGTAAGTATAAATGTATACACTAAAGATGTTAGAAGACTAACCAGCCAAGGTTTTTGGAGAAGACTATTCCAGTGTAACTATGGGAGTTAGGTGACATGGCCTGTGCACCTTCATTGTTCAGTTAGGTATTGTTTGCACTGAAGTCTGAACTCTTTGTGTCCCTGATTTCAGCTGTGAAATGAAGTGTAGTGGATGGAGTTATGAGAGTAGCACCATTAGTGGACTGGTTTCCTAAGTTGTATTGTGGGGTGGATGTAGTCAGTCTCATAGTTGGGTGGTGGGGTCTTGCTCTAAGAGTTTGAAGAGAAGGGATCCAAGAAAGAGGTTGGTTCCACCATGACTGGGAAGCCAATTTAAAGAGTTGCAGTTATGCTCACAATGAGGGGAGGTGGTGATAAAACAGCAGCTTTTATTACAAAGAGACCGTAAGGTGGGAGTGTTTTTGATCATAAGAGCCTAAAGATTGTTTTAATTCAACCAGGTTCTCAGTTTGCTAAAAAAATGCCTCTTTAGTTGGCTGTAAAAGCTAAAGTGACTTATTTTATTTTATTTACATTTTGTTGACCAAGGTTGAGGAGATTCTACCAATAGGGATGACTGCAATTAGGGATGCAGACAATAGGCAAAAGGGGGCTGGAATTTATTGGAGAAAACTGGCAAAGAACCAAGGTACTGGGAGCAAATAACTAGAGAGGGAAAGAGGATAGAATGGGAAGAGGCCAAGAATGTATTTGGATTGCAGGTTAGAGATTGCCTTCTCCATCAAGGATTGATATCAGAGTACAGGAGAAAGAAATAGGGGGGGGTCCTAAACAAAAGACCAACACGGAGAGTTTTTAGTAGAATCTAGAACAGAAGCAGTCATTAAAAAAGGAATAATTAGTACAGCACATAGGATATTGCATGATAACTGCAAGAATCAATCAAAGGCAGTTAGAAAGAATAGGGAAGAGAGACTGGATAAGCAATTCAAAAAGAAACAATCGGAGTACATACTTTTGTCCTCAAATATGAAACAAAGTCTACATTTAGGATTTTTGCCTCGAAATGTCTGCATAGATATTTCTATATCCAAAGCCAGACTCCAGAAAATTTTTCCTCAGACAGACAGCAAATGTTGGACGTGTGACAGGGAAGAAAGAGGTAATTGGGAACATATATTCTGGGAGTGCAGTGAATTGGTGGACTTTAAGGATTCCCTGCACGATGCACGGTCAGAGATGCTGGGTGGGCAGATTGGTTTGATTAGGGAGATGATTTTTCTGAGCTATGATACAGAATTGGAATTGCTTAGGCAAGTTAACGCCTTGCTGTGTCTAACAATGGTAGATGCCAAAAAAGCAATTGCTAGAAAATGGAAAGCAAAATCTAAACAACTATACTAGAAGTACTGAATATAGTAACAGAGATAAAACACCTTGAAGTGAGATCTTTAGAGAACGGTAGCAGCAAACTACATACGAAAAAATGGGAACTGTGGGAACAATACATACAAGGGAGGAATGTAGTTTAAAAGGCATCAGGACTTAAATGGGCTATGTAATGTTTGATTGAAAAGGATTAGGTAGATTATAAGTGATGTATAATGTTTGCATCTGGGAGTCAGTATGGTTTGTGATGTAAAATGCTTGAAATTAGGATTGTCTCGGTGTGGTTTGTTTTCATTTGTATAAATGTATGATTGACTGTGTAGTAAGTGATAGTTTAATAAAGATGTGTCTTGTTTAAAAACAGGGCAGGGATTGATTAATTTATGCAATGCTGCTTAGGTTATATGATACATAGCAATATATGTGAAGTAAAATGTTTGTTATGTTAATTTTGTGTGATTACTTTTATATGAATGTAAATTTGCCCATGTCACAATTGATGATTCAATAAAGGTGCTTGGGAAAAAAAAAGGTTGAGCATTAATCAGAACAAGACCAATTATAACCACAGCCTGGGTTACACAAAACAGTAACAAAAAGTACAGTGCATATAAAATAAAATATGAAGACATAAAATGTCAGTACAGCTTAACAGCAAGAGGATATTACATGAAACAGTGACAAAAGGTACAATGCATGTTCAGCAAAATGTGAAGGCATAAAATGGAAATACAGATTAACAACAAGAAGATATTGTGCTTATAGAATAAGTGTAGCAACTACCTAATGTTCATGGACAGTTCCCTTCTCCTAGCACATAATTCTTCAACTTGCGAGAGATGCATCTACATTAGTAAACCGGAATTCCATGCTCTCTCACACCACAGTCAGTACTCCTGACAAAGTGGAGATTGTCAGTACAAGCACCACATCACTGAGCCACACACCCATCTATGCAGGGGTCCTCAACAAAAACTTACCTAAACAACAGAGACCCCCCCAAAACACAACCACACTGAAAAACATTCCACACACAACACCAATCACATCACACACAGTAGTCAGCATACCACTGTCTCACAAACACAGCCCATTAAGCAAAACAATAAACCAACGCAGCCATAAAGCATAACAATAAACCAAACATACTAGTCATTGGCGACTCGATAGTGAGACACTGTCTGATGTCCCCCTCACCAGGCTCAACAAGCAGACGGTCACGGTCAGCTGTTTGTCAGGCTGTAGAATCTGCCACATCACACATGCACTCAAGTCTCTCTACAACAGGTACAAGTATGACTGTCACTGTCCATGTTGGTGTGAACAATCTGAGACGTACCTCTCTGGACTATATGAAGAGAGACATGACTGAGCTCTCAGAGTATGTGCTCCAGACAGGTATGACCCTAGCCCTAAGTAGCATCCTACCTTCACCAAGAATGATACCACAATACCAACAGAAAATGTTTGACTTGAAAAATTGGCTTAGTTTTGGGTGTCTTTCTAAGGGGATTCAGTATCTGTCGCACTGGGATGACATGGTTGGCAGGCCACGATGCTTTGCCAGAGATGGCCTCCACCTGTCACCCTTGGGATTCCGGATCTTGGCCAAAACTCGTGCCTTTTTTAAGCCATGTCCCAAAGACAAATCTTCCAACATAAAAGATCTGTCAAAAAGCAAACTGAAGGTCATGCTGCTCAATGCTAGAAGCCTTAATCTGCAAATGCACTCACTAGAGGCTCTCCTCACACTGGAAGATGCCAATGTCTGTGTAGTCATGAAAACTTGGTTCAGGACTGCAAAGAGCACCCCTGCCTTACCAGGCTATACCTCATTCCATACTTTACGATCCCAAAATGAGGTCGGAAAGATTAAGGGTGGTGGAGTCTCTATCTTCATTAAGGACAGGCACACCTCCAGACTGGTTTAACAACATGATGCACTGGAATTACTCCAGGTTAAACTGACAGTTGGCAAAACATCTATCCAAGTTACAGCCAGCTATAGACCCCCCCTCCATTTCTCAGGACACCCACACCTCCTACCTGGACCTACTTGACACCATCAAGGTACCCCCCTAACACCCTGATTCTTGGTGACTTCAACTACCCCACCATAGACTGGGTGAACTATTCCTGCACTAATGTTCTCACCCAACAATTCCTTGACTTCTTCAATTCTAATGCATTAGATCAGCTGGTCTTATCTCCCACAAGGGGATATAACATACTGGATTTGGTTCTCACCAACATGGGCGACTGCTGCACAGCTCCCATAGTATGTTCTTCCCTGGTGAGATCAGATCATCGGTCTGTCTCAATCAAAGTTTCTATCCCACCCAACACCTCCCAGGCTGAAACCAGTCTAAAAAACTTCTCAAATGCTGACTAAAACCTCCTAAGGGAGGGTATCAGCAGCTTTACACCACCACCACCCTCAGATGATGCAGACAACTATGCTGAACAGTACACCAGTGCAGTATACAAGCACCTGTACAACTGCATGGACTCCGCCATACCCAATAGAACTAAAATCTGCTCAAGGAAACACAAACCTCTCTGGTGGACATCCTCTATCAACAGGCTTTACAACAAAAGGAAGCAACTGTTGTCCAAGGGTAAATAGGAACAAATTCCAAATTGGAAAAACTCCCTCCTCTGCCTTAAGAAGCAAATTAGATCACTAGTGAAAACCTCCAAAGCCAATTATGAGTTGAAACTAGCCTCCAAAATAAAGGGAAACCACAAGTCCTTCTTCAGTTACATTAGGAACATCCATGGCAAAGCCCAAGTTTGTTCTGAACTGGTACTTAATCGTACCACTTACAATGATCCTGCTGGCTGATAGGTTCAGCACAAACTTCACCCCCTTATCACCCCCAAAGGACCAGTTGACATCCCCCACCTCACTTCTCTGTAGATCAAGTATAAAGGCCCTATCTAAGGCAAAGAACACAGCTTCCATGAGACCTCATAGTATTTCAGGCTGTATTCTGCACCATCTCCAGCAAGAACTAGCTTCGCCATTCAGTAGCCTATTCATCCACAGCATAACTACAGGCTTCATTCCAGCAGAGTAGAGAACTGCCATTGTCATCCCTTTGCACAAAGGTGTTGCCACTACTGCCCTGGAAACTATTGCCCCATCAGCTTGACAAGTCTGATCTGTAAAGTCATGGAGCGTATTCCTATGAATCTCATAAACAAGGACAGAGTCAATCTCCAAGCACTTGACCCCACCCAATTCGGATTCTTCAGGGGCAGATTTTGCCTATTGAACCTAGTTGACTTCTTAGAGACTGTCACCAAGGTCCTGGATGAGGAAAAGCCAGTGCATACAGCTAACCTTGACCTGGCCAAGGCCTTTGACGCAGTCCCCCACTTGGGCATCTTCGAAAAGCTAACACAACTTGGTGTTCATAGGTAGGTACTAGGCTATTGGCCCGAGGGCCTACGTAAGCCTAGCCAACAAGGTTCCCTGGTTTACGCCACCCAAGAAAGTTATTTTCCTGTGCCAGTGTCGAGCAGAGACACAGAAGTGATCCCCATGGTGTATTTCCTATTTCTCATCCACTCATCAAGATTTTTCTTGAAGAGTGCTAATGAAGAACTTTGCTTGATATAGATGGGTAGCCTGTTCCAGAGTATGGGAAGTCTCTGGGACAGGAATCTATCCCTCCAGCATGTCCTGTTTATTGTGGTGACAAGGTTTAGGTCCCTAGAGCATGTAGCTCAGACAGATTGGGATTTCTTTAGGTGTAGCATGTCCTACAGCTCTGGGTTTCACATAGCTTTATATGTTAAGCAGGGATCACCTCGGAGTAGGCGATATGCTACGGAGTAAAGCTGGAGTTTTGAGACAGTGTAGGGCATCTGTTTGAGGCCAGTAATCCTCTTTGTGAGGTACTTCTGTGGCCTTTCCAGCTGCTACAGATGTCTTGTGAGGTACATTCCAAAAGAGGGGTTGTACTCTACAATGGGTCTAATGAGTGTCGAGTAGAGGGGAACAATGACCTCTTTTTCCAGGATGAGAACCCTTTTATGATGAGGTGTGCCACATAGAAGGACTTCCTGACTACTGTGGTAATGTGACCATCAAAGGACAGACTACTCTCCACCTGGGTCCCAAGGTCTCTTATCACACATTCAGTGTTAAGTAGACTGCTGTCTATGTAGTAGTTCATGGGTACAGAGTTTTTACCAAAGGGGATGACAATGCACTTTTTGGCATTGAGCTTGAGGCCATGGCTCTGACACCAGGCATCAGTCTCAGCGAGGCCCTTCTGAAGGATTTCCACATCATTTGGGGACTCAACTATGGTTCCTAGTTTGCAGTCATCTGCGAACTTCGTTAGCCAGAGGCCTTCTGTGTTAGCCTGTACTTCAGAGAAGTAAATACCAAACAAGAAAGGTCCCAGGACTGAACCCTGTGGTACTCCACTTGTCACTGGTTTGAGGTCAGATTTGGAGTGTGCAACTTTTACAGAGTGGGTTCTGTCAGTGAGACAGTTGGCAACCCATCTTGTGATGTATACCTAGTTTAGTGAGTTTAGCTATAATTCCAGAATGGGGGATGGTGCTGAAAGCCTTGGCGAGGTCAAGATAGCCTGTGTGAACCACCTTACCCTCATCTACGGCTTTGGTGACTGCCTCAAAGAAGTTGATCAGGTTCAGGAGGCATGATCTGCCTTTCACAAACCCAAACTGGGTGGGATCCAGAGTTTGGAGGTTACCAATGTCTTTGTTTATGAGTTCCATGATGATACATTCTACGGCCTTGCAGACCAGGCTCATCAGGCTAATAGGGTGATAGTTCCCGGGATCAGTGGTGGCATCCCCTTTGTGGAGTGGGATAACTGTTGCTGTATGCCATTTAGTGGGCACAAAGCCCGATGTGAGGCTATGATTGAACATGGTGCTTAGGTAGGGAGCCGGTTCGTTCTGAAGTTCGTGTAAAATGCAGCCTGGGATGTCCGGTCCCATGGATGCTGTGTTTTTGGCTTTAGAGAGTGCAGCTTTTACCTGCGTAGTTGTGATTACAGGGACTCTGCATTCTTCCTATATAAATATGGGCCCTTTAAGGGGTGAGGTGGGGGGTAAAGTTAGCACTGAACCTATCTGCCAGGAAGTTGGCAATATCAGTTGGTTCTGTAATTTTCATGCCATTGTGCTGTACCTCAGAGCAGATTTGGGTGTTGCCACTGAGATTCTTCACATAGCTATAGAATGCTTTGTGGTTGTCCTTAGAAATTAGTAAAAAGTGTTAATCCCTATCTAGTCAGAAGGGTGGCCAGCTGGCTCACAGATAGGACCCACAAGATCAAAAGAGGTGCTGCCACCTCCAACAGCAGACCTGTCACTAGTGGTGTTCCCCAGGGATCTGTCCTGGGACCCCTACTGTTTGGCATATACTTCTCAGAGCTCCAGGCAAAGACAAAGGGCCTGTGGCTGACAATGTTTGCGGATGACTGTAAGTTGGGTGCTGTCACTGACTCTCCAGTTGATGTTAACTTACTGCAGGAGGGTCTCACAGCTACAAATGCCTGGTGCCAAAGTCATGGCCTTAAGTTACATGCAAAAAAATGTATTATCATACCAATCGGCAAAAACACGGCCCCTACTGATTACCGCATCAATGCAACCCCCTAAGCACACAACCTGTGGTGAGAGACCTGGGTACACAGCTTGACAACAATCTCACATTTGACCATCATGTGGCGGCGGTGGTCAGAAAAGCCTTTTACTTAGTTGATCTCATAAGTAAAGGGATTGCATCCAGAAAAAAGGTGATTACCTCTCTGTACTCCTCCCTTATTAGACCTAGAATTGAGTATAATGCCCCTTTTGGTATGTACCTCTCCAAACACCTGCACCAACTGGAAAGGCCACAGAAATACCTCACAAAGAGAATCCTAGGACCTATCCTATGTGGACAGGTTTAAATCACTATCACTCTACTCACTATCATACAGATTGCTCAGAGGTGATCTGTGTCTCGCCTACAAGGCAATGTCAGAACCTGCCCTACTGGAGATGCTCCATATCCGTAAGTCTAACTCCTTGCGCATTACCTACTCGATAGGCCTAAATCTAATATGTGACATCAACAAAACCTGCTGGAGAGACAGGTTTGTCTCCCAGAAGTTGCCCCGTCTCTGGAATAGACTTCCCACACATGTCAAAGTATCTCACTGAACCTCTTCAAACACAGCCTTGATGAGAGGATGGGAAACCAAAAATTTGTCCCAAGGGTTCCACCTTTGTCCCTCATTGACAGGGGCGACAGGTGCTGACTGAGGTTTTTTTTTTTTTTTTTGGATAAACTCTTGGCTAGGCTTGTAAGGGCCTCAGGGCCATTAGCCTAGTAATCTCCTATGAGCCTATGATAAGTACAGCTATACTTGGATATTTACAGGTGATTACAGTAGTATTAGCACAGTTTGAACGTATGCTTAACTCATTAATGTTTACAGGCAGTCAATTAATTAAGTACCATATTCTTGACTCGGTAAAAAAAAAAAAAAAAAAAAAAATGGAAAAAAAAAGCAGCTTTTTGCATTTCTTTTTCAAATGTATTAATTTTCTTTGATATAATGCACTTAATCACAGCATTAAATAGTGCACATTTAGGTGTCTGACTAACAAAGCAGGAACAAAAGCACTGAGTGTGCTCTGCCTTTGAAATGTTATCAGCTTGAATGGAACAAAGCAGCCAGTACAACCAGCAATGCAGACATGATTTACAACACTGATGAATTAAGGCACCTGAAAAAAACATACTGCTTCAGACGTAGTTATCTTTACTTTTATTTATTTTTATCATGTTTAACAAATTATTCAGATAAAGGTTTTAATAGAGACGAGATCTAGATTCGCGTGTCAGCAGAACTGAAAAGGGGGTTAAGAGCAGCAGCCAGAGGTCTGCCAGGAATTGGGTATACAGGGAAGAATGGCAATGCAGAAGTCTGCATTTGTGTGGTAGTGCCTGTTGACGTCACCACAACACCTTGCTATGACCAGAAAAGTGATCTGTGGGAGAAGGTTACTTCATTTGTTGGGAGGGTGAGCTAATGGTTAAGGTGTTTGCCTTACAAACAAAAGGTGCAGGGTTCAAGTCTCACAAGGGATAACTGGCTAGGCTTACAATGGCTTGCAAGGGCAGTTAGCCTAGTACTAACCTATTAGTTACACACTGATACAGTGTGTTATTTTATTTTATTTGCATTTGTTTACCTTAAAACTCCGAATGGAAAAAAAAAAAACATTTTCAGTGGAGGACAAAGGAAAAAGTTCCAAAGAACTTTAACAATATGACAGAAAAATTATCTAATCTAATAGAATCATTAATTAAACAGAGTTATTCAATCAACCATAGCAAAGGGAGACACATAGTAGTTCAGTTTTAAAACAGGTTGTAAGGTGTGAACTAATATCTTAAATACAACACAATTGTGTCATCTATCTATATATAATCATTTCTTTAAGTGCAATATTACACAATCTCACCTCTGTGTATAGTGTACTTTTCATGTGTTAATCATAAGGTAGTCGGTGTTGTCCAGTGTATATGTGTGCAAGCATGTGCGACAGCTTCCTACACTTTTACGTTTACACTATAGTTAGTTTATTTTTTAATACCTATCGTGTCTGTCTCTTTGTGTTTGTTTTCTCCTGTAAAAGAGCTGACACTTGAAAATTTGTTTAGGTAGCAGTTGTGTTTCCTAAATGACAATAAAGTTTCTTTGAATCTTTACATTTTGATTTTATATATATATATATATATATATATATATATATATATATATATATATATATATATATATATATATATATATTATAAACAGGCACACACACACACACACATATATATATATATATATATATATATATATATGTATGTATACACACACGCACACATACACACACATACATATATATATCTATATATATATATGTGTGTATGTATACACACACAAATGCACACACACACACACACACACACACGGTTTACCTTTATATCGTCAATCCCAATATGGGCAAAACAGCTTCCGCGAATACCTAAGTGCGAACGTCTCCATTGAATTCCACATAAGCGAATGGCAAAACCTCGCCCCTTTTTGACCCATGGTAGCAATGGTGTGGAGGTGTGGCGCAGCCAGAAATGTCGAAATTCGACATGATTTCGACATTTAAAAATTTTCGTGGTTTCAGTTCGCTTAAATGGTTTGATTAAGTGGCCGGTCGATCATGTGTGATCGACGATGTAAAGGTAAACCCACACAAACACATATGTATACACACACACATATATATAAAAACACAGATCCATGTATTGAGGCACAATAGTTTCCCATTGTTAGGGTGTAAGATGTCTCCCTTAAATAACTAAAAACAACAGACCACTGGGAAAACTAGTACTTGCGAGCAACAAAACCGCTGGCTGGGAATCCCAAAGAAAGAGGCATGCTCTGTAGACATGCTCAGCTGAGACTTCAGAGTAATCAAGCAACTATAGCTTGTTTAGAAATCAAAACTTCTTTATTGATAAACAAATAGATAATCACTTTTGCCTTTAGATGTGCTTCGTCAGATCTAAATCCAGTTTACTTGACAAGCAGTATTTATCTGCTTTAACACAGAAATCATTGATAATTAACTTGAGTTGGGGTCATAACTGTATGTCATATGCTGTATCTACTCATGCTGGTAGTTAAATAGGCTATAGCTTATGTGCCATAGTCCTATCCTATGTGGCTAGTGCCTAATTGATGCAAACACTTTATATAAACTTGTCCTGGCTATGTATAACCGTTAGTACATCATTGTTTCTGTGATGTGATAAGTAGATGCTATTTGCCATGTTTAGATGGGGCAACAAGTACTAAAAATATGTGGCAATCAGCCAAATTAAAATTCCAAGTATTATAATGTAGTAATCACAACTGCAGATAGTCAGGATAATCTGGCTGAACCTATGACTGGGACCACCTGCCTTGTATCTTTTATGTCACGTAACACACCACCCTTTCCATGACAGAATGCAGTTAACTTTCTAGTGATATATCAATTGTAACTGTGTTCAGAGAGACAAAAAAGGGCTCTGTATGTGCTAGGTCTAAGACAGACTGTAGCACTGTATGATAGTGGGCCAAACAGGGTTAAATGAGGAAGGAGATAACTGACTTCTATGTTAGTTTGTTCCATCTAAATGCTGTTAAAATACATACATTATAAGAGGTTGTCAGTAACATGCAAGTAGGGCGGCCACGGTGGTGCAGCAGTTAGTGTTGTCACCTCACAGCAAGAGGTTCTCCGGTTCGATTCTCGGCTGGGGTGCCTTCTGTGCGGAGTCTGCATGTCTTCTCTGTGGTCGCGTGGGTTTCCTCTGGGTGCTCCGGTTTCCTCCCACATCCCAAAGATATGCAGTAGGTGGATTGGACACTCTAAATTGGTCCTAGGTGTGAGTGTGTGCATGCGTGTGCCTTCTGTGGAAGGTTGGGCGCCAGGCTGGCAACTCGTCACCGTAAAACTCCACTGCCAATCTTGAGCGGACAGATGATCCGCTGTGGCGACCCCTAACTGTGAAAAGCCGAAAGAAGAAGAAGAAGAAGAAGTCAGTAACATGCAAGTCCTAGTTGTAAACCTATCAAAGGGCAAAGTGTAGTTCTCAACATGGGAATCAATGAGCCTTCAGTAAGTGTGTCTTGTACCAGTGCCTGTTGCAGAAACCCTTTGTAGAGATGTCTTGGGAGAGTGAAAAAATATACAACTGTACAGACTGTCTTGTCCTTGGTGGTATACGGAATTTACTTGATCATTATGTAAGCAAGACATTAATCTATCTCTAATTGAAAAAAGTAGAAAATAATTCACAGATTGTTAATATAGCACAAAGAAATGTTGGGTATAATGTAAAGATAGTTCCCTGCCAATAGTCTTACATACTAAAACAGTGCATATATTATATGTTGTAAACTAACACAAGCTAAGCCTATAATGGGAAGGATATCACAAATGCGTGAATCTTTATTGAAAAGTGTCAAACAAAATGTGTGAAGTTAGGGCTAGTTAATAGGAAGTGGTCAATCTAATCAGGGCAGGAAGGCAATATTGCCTCAGGCCACATAAACTGAAGCTAGGGAGGTTTATTACATAAACTCAGAGATAAGATTATGGTGGTGTGACTATGCTGACATGAAGTAAAATGTATATTTGTATATTTTAGCCTTGAGAAACATCATCAGTTTACTACTGTTATTGAAACCGATGCAAGTCAGGAAAAAGAACAAAATAATAAATTCAAGAGTCGCTCTTTTGCGAAACTATGTAGGGGAGGCTTCATCAGATCAGTGTGTAGAACAGTACAATGGCATTAAGTGCATTCATATGGTTAACTCCACTAAATAATCAATATGTGTACTTGGCAGTCTTGATTAGAAGACCAGAAAAAAAAAATCAACAGATTTAGCAACATTAAATAATGAGTGCATGTAAACCAGTATTAAAATCTTGCATAACTTAATGCAGGAAAGTTTTAACATTTATGCTTATTACTAATACTTTTCCTGACAAATACATTGGAGTTTGAAATGAGAGAAAGTGCAGTTGTGTAAAATCTAACTATAGCAGTAAATGTCCTTCTCTGTTGCAGTATTCTTTACTAAAGGGATTCCCTGGCAAGGGTAGCCCAGCTTCCAGCCAGTATACCAAAGCCTTACGATTTTATAGACGTTGTACTTGTATGCTCCCCACTGAAGGATTAGGGCATAAAGGTGACATACATACCTCAGAACTGAATAGCCCCAGGAGGAACAACAGTCCTACGAAGCAGGAGGAATGTGTGCATCCACAAGGAGAAAAAAAAAAAGAATAGAGCCGAAGGGGAGGAGGGAGCCAATACTGCAACAGGGAAGAGAAGGACATTTACTGTTATGGTAAGACTTTACACAACTGTACTATGTCCTTCCATATCACTGTTGCAGTATTCTTTACCAAAGGGAGAGTACAAGAGCAAAGAAGAAACTTGGGAGGAGGTAGGTCCAGAACAGCCCTCAAAACACCCATGCAGGATAGCTCTGGCAAAGCCAGCTCTTGCTCTGGAAACGTCCAATTTGTAATGTCCAGTGTCCAAGTAGCAGCCTCAAGTATGGAACTGGTATCCAATCTCCTGAAAAAAGTACCAGAGGAAGCCACAGCCCTGGTAGAATGGGCTTTAACAGAGGTAGAAAGGATTCTCCCATGAAAGGAGTAACAAAAATAAATGGCCTTAGAGATCCAAGAAGAAATGGTTTGCTTAGAAACAGCCAACCCTAGAGTTCTGGGATGAAAAGAAATAAAATGCTGCTCAGACTTTTGAATGGCCTTAGTCTTATTTAAATAATACCTGACCTGTCTATGCAAATCCAAGGTGTGAAGAACCTTCTCACTAGCAAATTGCAAAGAAGGAAAAAAGGAGGGGAAATTAATACACTAAGAGACAACTCGTTAACCACCTTGGATAAAAAAGAAGGATTAGGTCGAAGAGACACCCTCTCCCTATGAAAAACTAAAAAAAAGAGGAACAGCCATAAAAGCCTGGAGTTTAGCTGAAGTAAGAACCAAAAGAAGAACAGTCTTCCATGCACAATGTTGTAAGGAAGTTGAAGCTGCAGGCTCAAAAGGGGCCTGACTCAATTTTTCAAGAGCAAAATTAAGGTCCCAAGATGGTGGAATAGGCTTCCTGGAAGGTCTCATATGAAGGACGCCTTTAAGAAAATGCTTGACCTCAAACCTAGAGGCCAGAGGAGGAGTTAATGGCAGACAAGCAGAAATGGCTGAAAGGGGAGCTTTAACAGAAGAATATGCTAACCCAGCATGGAGTAATTCTTACAAATAAGAGAACCAGAGGGATCTCCACAGAACGTGCATCCTGGTTATGAGCAAGGTACCAAACAGAAAATCATTTCCATTTGGACATATGGGACTTCCTGGTAGTGGATTTCCTGGCCTCCTGCAGAACCCTAAGCACATCCTCAAAATAAAGGTGCCTAAAAGGGATCAAAACCCTATCACCCATAATGTCAGTTGAAGACTGGAAAAGAGAGGATGGATGAGAGACCCTTGTCTTGTGTGAGTAGGTCCACCCTGTGATGTAACTTGTGGTGTTTGTCCTTGGCTAGATGCAGAAGAAGAGGGAACCAATGTTGTCTGGGCCAAAAGAGAGTCCTGCTCTGCCTTGAGCAGGATCCTCAGAATCACAGGAAGGGGAGGGAAGGTGTAGAGAAACATTCCCTTCCAAGAAAGAGAGGGTGCCCACCTTCCAAGCCAGAGGAAGCTGTCTGTTCAAAGAAGAGGCAGAAAGGTTGACCTCCGGAGTACTCCACTGATGGACAATGTCCAGAAACACATCTCTACAAAGCATCCATTCACGAGCCTGTGTTTTTGGACCTGCTCAGCATCTGTCACTATATTGTGCTCTAAATTAATGTACACAGCCTGAAGGGTCACTTGCTACTGGATAGCTAGATCTCAAACTCGAACAGCTAGCCTAAGAGGGTAGGACTGTACCCCCCTCCCACTTGTTGATGTACTACATCACTGCAAAGATTTATGAGGCCATGGAAGAAAAAGGGAATGAAAGGTTTAAAGGGTGAAAAGCAGAGCTCTCATCTCCTATATACTGATGTGATCTGACTTCTGATGAGGGGGCACAGACATTGGACATTGAGGGGACTGAAAGAGGCTCCCCACCAAGTGTCTGAGCCATACAAAAAAGTTTCTGAGAGGTGATTGGGGGATGAAAAGGAAGTCCCGGATTGAGAGATAGCTGATGAATCTACCAAACAAACTGTATGTGCATTAGTCTGTCATTCACACTATGTGTTCATTGTTATGCCTTGCACAAGGACCAAAGCAATGTAATTTCGTTCAGCTTGCGGTGCTGTGTATATCTGATCGACAATAAAGTTTACTTTGACTAAATCACACAGGGTCATATGGATCTTGGTCTGGTAATTAACAGCCGAAAAAGGCCAAGATGGCAGTAGTATACAGCTTCTTGCCCATCCGTCAGATAGCTCTATTGTCCTTGTCTGAAGGAAGTAATTTAGTAGAAGGCAAAAGCTTAGAATTGTCAGAAGAGACAGACACTAGTGAAGTGTCAGCAGAAGGACAGTTGTAGAGAAACTTACATTCCTCAGGCACCTTGTAAAATCTATCAGACATCTTAGAGCCTGGAGGTTGAGAATCTGGGGCTATAGAGGCTGCTGAAAAGGTATTCAAAAGGGCAGCCAAGACATGAGGGACAGCAGAGAGCTTAGGAGACTCCACCTGGAAGCGCACATAATACTTATTTTGAATGTCAGAAACCTGGAAAGAGTCTCATTTAAAAACTTCCATCATACGAGAAACAGTATCCCCAAAGGACCGTTCTTCAAATAGAGATTCTGGGCTAATAGAGTCTTCCTCTACAGAGCTATAATCTAAGTGAGAATGGATCTGAGAGGAACATGCCAAAGACCCTTCCCCAGAATTCAAATCCTCTTCAGAGGAGTCCAGTTCTCTGGGTCTCTTGAGTGGGGTACAGAACTAGTGGGGACCAGGTAAAGAAACTCTTTGGGGAGGCTTTAAGGCCATCAGTACATTAAATAACCCCTGGGTAAAATCCTGCCATTTAGGGTGGGGATCTTTAGCTGCGGGAGAAACATTTTGTTTTCTTTTGTGGGACATCTGCCCTAAACACCATAGGAGGTTCAGACCCTTGCCTGCCTTCAACTAACATAGAAGGAATATCCTCCCAACAAGTATCTGCAGAATCCACCATGGTCCCACTGAAATGATCAACCAAGGTTCCATTTTAACATCTGGAATGGATGTCTGCAGAGCCTCAGAGGACGTGCGAGAAGTCGAAGCCATGCTAATTTCTGATACAGTCGTGGCAGAGGAATCGAACATAACAACTGGGTGATCCTCTGAGCTTTCACAAGCCTTGTGAGAGATGTCTGGAGGAGTCAGGGCAGCAGGCAAATCAGACCTGACTCTACTGGCCCTTTTCTTGGCAGGTGGCTGATCTTCAGGACAGGAAGATTCCGCCATAGAGCCCTCTGCCAACAATTTAAGAAGTTGGTTCTCCAGATAAATGGATAAGGAAGAGAGACAACTACATAGGGTATTAAGGACAAACTCTTGGCAGACAGAATACACCATATGGCCATAAGAGGCACCCAAACAGAAGCGACAATAGTCATGACGTTCTTTACGGGGAATCTGCCTTCTACGCTGACATTTTCCCTTTCTGGATGACATGTAAACTCACAAAATTTAAACTAAAGAAAAGATAAGAAACAACCCTAATGGATCACTTATCTGAAACATGGCTCAGTAACCAGCATAGAAGAAGCGTTCAGACTGATGATCATTGATGGCATTCAGACTGGCGATGAAGTACTGATGTATGTATGTCCATATGTCACCTTTATGCCTTACGCCTTGAGCAGGGCGCATACATGTGATGTATGACATCTACAAAATCCTAAGGCTTTGATATACTGACCAGATGTTGGGCTACCCTTGGCAGGGAATCCCTTTAGTAAAGAATAATGCAACAGTGATATGGAAGGAAATCTCTGTTTCAGAAGGCAGTATTTAAAAGTGTTTCGAAGCCCATGATGTTAACTTATCTAATTTTTTTCAAGCGTGGTCCTAGCAGTTAACCAGTGTGAATATAATGCTAATTAAAAATACAGTGAAAGAATATAAATATATATATATATATATATATATATATATATATATATATATATATATATATATATATATATATATCGCCACAGTAGTCAGGAAGTCCTTCTGCGTGGCACACCTCATCATAAAAGGGTTCGCATCCAGGAAAAAAAGAGGTAATTGTTCCCCTCTACTCGACACTCATTAGCCCCATTATAGAGTACAACGCCCCTTTTGGAATGTACCTCACAAGACATCTGCAGCAGCTTGAAGGCCACAAAAGTACTTCACAAAGAGGACTACTGGCCTCAAACAGATGCCCTACACTGACCGTCTCAAAAAACTCCAGCTTTACTCCATAGCATATCGCCTACTATGAGGTGATCTCTGCCTAACATATAAAGCTATGTCAAACCCAGAACTGTTAGACATGCTACACCTAAAGAAATCCCAGTCCCTCTGAGCTACACAGTCTAGGGACCTAAACCTTGTCACCACTATAAACAGGACATACTGGAGGGATAGATTCCTGTCCCAAGGACTTCCCGTACTCTGGAACAGGCTACCCATCTATGTCAAGCAAAGTTCTTCATTAGCACTCTTCAAGAAAAATCTTGATGAGTTGATGGGAAATAAGAAATACACCCCGGGGATCACTTCGGTGTCTCTGCTCAACAGTGGCACAGGAAAATAACTTTCTTGGGTGGCGTAAGCCAGGGAACCTTGTTGGCTTGGCTTACGTAGGTCCTTGGGCTGATAGCCTTGTATCTACCTATGAACCTATATCAAGCCATTTGATCGACACTCATTTGGTCGACAAGCAGATTTGCCCCCCTCCCCAATGTTGTGCGACCCTGGAGTTGATATATATAGTTAGGGGGGGGGGGTTGGGGGGGGTGGGGCTTTGCCCCCCCATAAAACTGCTTGTCGACCAAATGAGTGTCGATCAAATGGCTTGTCGACCATCTCAGGTAGACCCATATATATATATATATATATATATATATATATATATATATATATATATATATATAAAACATTAAAATCTGTTAGTAAAGACTATTATGCTCTAATTTTTTAAGTTCAAGTACAGATTTGATGGAGCAGTTTGTATTCAGTCTTGGATGCCAATAAGCTTTTGGGTGAATTTGCCATTCTAGTTCCTTTTTCTCAAGTAAAGCTCCTGTGTTACCGTTATGTGGGCCACATGTTACTTTCACCACTATGTGGAACACAAATTTTCTTAAAGTTTCTGCACTGTAGAGCATGTCTGGTTAGTAGATTAAGATCTTTTAGTCGGATGTCTGATACACTCCAGAGACCTCACCCTCATTACCACAATGGACAGAACATCCTGTTGGGACAGGTTCATAACCCAGAGAATGCCCGTGCTCTGGAATAGACTTCCCATACATGTCAAGCAGAGCAGCTCACTGGCCCTCTTCAAGAGAAATATTGATGAGTGGATGGGAAATAGAAAGTTCACCCTGGGGATCACTTCAGTGGCTCTAATTGATAGAGGTACTGGGAACTAACGTCCAGTGGTACAATGCCAGGGCACTTCTATGGGCTAGGCTTGTAAAGGATCCAGGCCTGTTAGCCTAGTACACACCTATGAACCTAAGTGTTTAACCCTTACCATTAGGGCATTGATAGTTTTTGCCTATGTAGAATGTAATAAACCTTCCTAGCCTCAGTTTATGTGGCCTGAGCAATGCTGCCTTACTGCCTTACTGCCCTGATTAACTAGCCCGTAACTTCACACATTCTTTTCAACAAAGATTCACACATTTGTGATATGCCTCTCATCACAGGCTCAGTTTGTGTTACTTTACAATCTGTAACATCTGCACTATTTAGTATGTAAGGCTATGGGCATTGGACCTGTGTTCAAATTGCATATAATGTTTCTTTGTGCTGGATTAACTATTTATGAATTATTTTCTACTTTTTTGAATTACAGATAGATTAATATCTTGATAAAAAAACGAACGGCTAAAAACACAAAATGACATTACATAAAAATCCAAGTGGTAAGCGCTTTCATTCCCTTCATGGAACTTCTTCAGACCAAGCTGTATAACGAACACACTTATTTAAATACTTAATAACAATAACATGTGACCCAAAGAACTTCATGCCTCAACCCTTTCCTTCTAAGAACAACTTTAAAGTTTTCCCTATCATTTAAACCAGGGTATACACATGCATTCAGCCTGATTTGCCAGCAATATTCTCTCCAATCCAGTACATCTTCTGCATCAAACCTATGGTGAAAACCATTGACTTCATCAATTATTACAAATATGAAGCATGCCTTATTTTTTTATAACAAATGTTTTTGCTTAATA
The DNA here is from genome assembly GCF_019279795.1 of Protopterus annectens. Taxonomy (NCBI): domain Eukaryota; kingdom Metazoa; phylum Chordata; order Ceratodontiformes; family Protopteridae; genus Protopterus; species Protopterus annectens. The sequence continues at coordinate 656,684,358 of NC_056745.1, read as the reverse complement.
TGTTTTGCCAAGGCACTGCTTACATCAATCTTTTCTATTGCTCTTATATGTTCATTCATTTGCATGTAGAATTCTTTAATGGTTCTTCCTATATAAAATGTTGGACATAATTCACACAGACCCATGTTTGGACCTGCAATTATACAAATTATTCAACCCAATTTCAAAGCTTCTTGCTGTCACTGCAAAATTCTTAACTTCTTTCATATATTGACATTTAAGGTTGTTCTTAGAAGGAAAGGGTTAAGGCATTAAGTGCTTTTAGTCGTTCGTTTTTATCATTTTGCCTTTTACGGCTATTGTCATTTGTAAGTGCTTTTAGTCGTTTGTTTTTATCATTTTGCCTTTTATGGCTATTTTCACTTGTTTGTTTGGAAGTTTCGTGAGGTAGTATTAATATCTGGCTTACGTAATGATCACGTAAATTCAGTATACTACGAAGGACTAGACAGTGTGCACAGTTGTATATTTTTCCACTCTCCCAAGACATCTCTGCAAAGGGTTTCTACAACAGGGACTGGTACAAGACACACTTACAGGAGGCTCACTGATTCCCATGGTGGGAACTATACTTTGATGTTTTATAGGAATTACTACTGTGGCAACTAGGACTTATGACATGTTACTGACAACCTCTTATAATGTACCTGTTTTGACAGCATTTAGATGGAACAAACAAACAGAAGTCAAGTTATCTCTTTCCTCACGTAACCGCATTTGGTTCACTGTCATAGAATGCTGCAGTTTATCTTGGACCTAGTACATACAGGGCCCTTTCTTTCCACAATGAACACACATATATCACTAGAAGGTTGAATTCATCCCGTCATGGAAAGGGTGGTGTGTTCCTGACATGAATGATGCAAGGTAGGTGCTCCCAGTCACAGGTTCAGCCAGATTATCCTGTCTAGCTGCAGTTATAATTACTAAAACTTTAACACTTTAGCATTGTAATTTGACTGGTTCAGACATATTTTTAACCACTTGTTGCCCCATCTAATAATGGCAAATAGCATCTACTTACCACATCCCAGACACAATGATGTATTAAAAGTTATACATAGCCAGGGACAAGATATATATATATATATATATATATATATATATATATATATATATATATATATATATATATATGTGTATAAGTGTATCAATTAGGCACTATCAACATAGGATAGGAATACAGCTCATAAGCTTTGAACAGCTTATGAGAGACATTTATGACCCCAGATTGAGTTAATCAACAATGATCTCAGTGTTAAAACAAATAAATACTGCATGTCACGTAAACTAGATTTAGATCTGATAAAGCTCGTTTATGGGTGAATGTGGTTATCTATTTGTCTTTCAATAAAGATGTTTTGATTTCTAAACAAGTTATACTTGCTTGATTACGCTGAAGTCCCAACTGAACTTATCTACAGTGCGTGGTTCTTTTTTTGGATTTTTTAGGATTCTAAGTCAGCAGCAATGCAATGGAAGAGCTATGTCATTGGGAAGTTTACTATTTAGACTACTTGTTGAGCATGAAATGTGAAGCATGATATAAGAAGGAGTAAACAGAGGGTGTGACAGAAAAGCAATAAAGTGAGTGTACATTAGGAGAGTGGGCACAGAAATGGGAGAATATTTTTAGAGGATAGCTGATGGGAAAAGTGATAAGCAATAGGGAAGGACAGACAGGAGATGGAAACATCAAACCTTGGTGGGCTCCACATACTAACAGCTCAGGGACACATGCTCAACAGCCCTGACCCCCAGTGGCATGCTTTTTCCAAGGAAAGACTTTCCCACAGCTTGCTGAACTAACCCACCATTTCTCCTCCATTGTTTAAATTTGATTCCAGTGGAGGGATTGTTTGCACCTAGGGACACGCCTTGCCACATACACAAAAAAAGAGTGAGACCCAAATACCACAACAAACCAGGAATGTTCCAGTGAATGTACAACTTCATACCCTGGAGACAAGTCTTTTCTGAGGACCACTCCCGTCTGCTGAATGAGCCCACAACTTTTGAAATCATTCTTTCTGGATGGTTCAAGTATTTTAATTCTTAAATGTAAAATTTTATAACCAAAACTATTCCTGTCACAAACTACAAAAGGATTGTATGCCCCCCTGCCCCCACAACTGCACTGTGTTCAAACTAATGGCTATCAATGTTTTCTAAACAAGGACCATCAAAGGCTAAAGCATGCTGATTTTCAGGGAAAAGTCCATATATGTTTGGTGACTCGTTTTTTTAAAACTTCTTAAGAAAATAGGTAGATGCGAAGAAGGCAACAGAAAGCGCCCCAGATTTCCAAACACGATTCGCTCTATCAAAATAACCCACTGAAAGGATACCCTCTTCCCCCAGTTTCAGAACATCAACACTCTGAACCAAAGGACTGGATAATGGATAATGACAAGGAATTCAGAAGCAAAATAAACTTTAATAAGGAATAACAGAGATTTATAACATTCATCTATGTTTAATGTGACATTGCTTACATGTGTTTTGTTTTTTACATTGAAATGTAATAGTATTATGTAACATGAACTTTTAGGATCAGGACAGATCCCACCTAAACTATACACCCATGACCTCAGCAAGATGGGGCAGACCTGACACAACTAAGAGTTGTTAATCAGTAAGTTTGGAGCAGCACTCATCTGCCTGAAATAAGGAACACCACAGACTACAATCACAACTCTGAGATTTCCTTCTTTGACTGGCTGTACTACACGATGATCTGACAGGTAATGAAGCTAACATCCAGCAGACCAGCAACACCACTAATCAAGGACACCAAAGGTTAAGGTACACAGAAAGCGCAGATCAAAAGGCTGGACATTCTCAGGTAAAACATTGTTTTTGGATTGTAAAGAAATCCACACAGCCCTCCTTCTTCGCAATAGCAAAACAAGGACCTTGCTGGCCCACCACAGTGTTGTCATTACTAGAGATTGGGAAGAAATATCTTGTTTTTCCCTGAGAAGTGTTTCAGGTTTTCGCTTTTCCCAGCAAGGGTAAAGAAAACAGGATAAGCAGTCACAGCCATACTGCTCTGGCACCGAAGAGCAAATTTGGAATGCTGAATCTGTAGAGGGAACTGGTCTGGGGGGGGGGGTGCTAAGACAGTCTGGTTTCCCTACAACTAGGCATGCTCTGGCCACTCCAGTGGCATGGCACCCTCAATAAGGAGTAGACCCTTAGTTTGAAAGCAGGCTTAGGGACAAGACCTGGGACTAGCACAATAGCTGACTGGTTTCACAGATCCTTTACTAACTGCTGTTGGTTGAATCATTTTTTTTTCAGGGGATTGGTCACCGTTTTATAAGAATTGCTGAATTCTTGTTGGTTCATTGGCTTAATTTTCTTCCAAGCTCTGTCCTTTATACACATCTGATGACTTTAATTGACATTGATTATTTCCATATCATGATTTATATCGGTCAGTTGGTATTTGATTAGCATGTAATATTAACTGGCACAATAAATGCAAGGACCTTTTTTCTGCAGTACAAGTGTTTTTGTAGTTATTGGGCTTGCATGGGGATGTTCATTCCCATTATAAGGTAATTGCCCATTATAAAATGATATCATCAAGCCACTAGATGGGAATAAGATTCAATAGTGAAATTTAACATCTGCAGCCTGTTCTTCATTTTCATTCATATCTAGAAGAAAATCGCTGTAACTGCAGTTCACTCAGGGTGGCAAACCAGTATGCACAGACTTTAGTCTAGTAATCTTCGACACAGAAGCATCCACTTTTCAGTCTTGCGTTTCAAAGAAGCAGCCAATTATCAGCTGACATTTACAAAGTGTTTTGCATACATATGAAAACAATCCAGGTTCTCTACAGATTTAGAACACCATTCTACACAACAAATGTAAGATCAGGCTGCGTAATCTGTTTCCAAGGATATTTTTTTCTGGTGAACTTAACTTGCAAGGCATAAGTCTAATGAATTAAAATATAGATTGCTCACATAATTTTTCATACCTACTACAGATATTGCAAAGAACCAACTGTGAAGATATGTGAAGGCTGCCAGCATAGCTAGATAAAATATATGTGAAGGCTGCCAGTCTAGGTAGATAAAATTTTGTAGATAATTCTGTCATTTCTAAATATTAATGTAAGCCACATGCTTGTTCTCTTTGTTAAATGTTGAACTTCAAAAAATTTAACCATGCTGCAGTCTGCTGAGGGAATGCTGATAAGTCAAGCATTGTAATAATTGTTTGATCTCAAAGCTCGGAGCCAAGATGTCTGGATGAAGGAATTCTTCCTATTGTTTTGAGACCAGAGTTAATTGCTAGAATTTGCATGTATAATGTCTTTAATTGCTGTAGCTTCCTGACCAGGTGCAAGATCGAAAGGGCTGCTAAACTCTGAGTTTCTGTTAGCCTGGGAACCAGAGAAAAAATGATGTAATCTGAAATGAGTCAGTAGTACTGTGTTATCAATTTAAGGACAGAGAGAATCAGAGCATTTTTGCATTTGTCTTCAGAACATCCAACATCACCAGCACTGCCGTGCTCTATATGTAAGTTTAGTTTAGACTTGTGTTTGCTCTTAGATATAGCTAGGAAATAGGAAGATTTGACTAGTTGTTTTCTGTATTGATGTCAGAACTATTCTACTGTATTATTTTAAGCATTTTCCTGTGATCTCTGAACTCTTGACTAGCACTGTGTAGTAAGATGTATTGTCTTGTGTTCTTTATTATTTATTATTAAATATTTTTAAACCTTTCAACTTTGGCTGTTTTGTGTAGAGATAATTTAAACTCTAGAGTACATTGCATGTATATAGTGATACTGTACAAGGCCATTCCAATAGTCCTGCTGTTCAGTCACACTTACGAGTTGAATAATAGTATTGCACAGTAATAATTGGACACCCTTCAATAAGGGCCTTATTAGTAGCTGATATTAGTGGTTGGTGGCAAGTGGTACTACTGTATAGTCTGGGCAGAAGGGGCATAGCTGGAGAATCTGTGCCAGCCTTCTCCAGGAGTGTCTGTGTGTTTGTATATAACTCATATCTCAAAGTGTGTGTGTGTCAGCTACTTGGGCAGGGACACGAAGCACTGGTTGGACAGAGAGGGTGCTGGAGGTTTCAACTTGACCACTAGGCTGAGATCTGGACCCTATAGCTGTGCCACTGGGGAGTCTTATTGGGGATATGGAGAGAAAGGGAGAAACCAGCCCAAGACTGACTGAGATCTCTGTGTGCTCTTAAGGGAAATTGTACTTTACTGTGTGTGTATTTGTTATTCTTCCCAATGTGGATACCCCTCACTGCTGTTAGTGTTGAGGATTGAGGCTCCTTGATTGCTGGGCCAGTGCACGGATGTCACACCCACATTAGAACATACAAACTCTCAAAGAAGCTTTTTCTTGTTTTGTTTTTATGCAATTTCTGCATACTTCATGTGATTCCTCACTATTGCCAACTTTCTATCTTTAATCAATGTAAACTGTCTGTCCTACAGCAATCTATGCAGATCTATACATCAAAATTTACTTTTTCTAAAAAGTAGACAGTTTTCTAAAGCATAACTCTTTCTCTTTAAAATAAAGAGGTCTGCTAAACTAATGAGAAGAAGTACTTACAGGTGATTTTCATGACTTATCTTCCATCATACAACAGAGCCTCTGGTCACTACATCTGACCCTGATATTGCAGAAGATCTGCCACAAGGTCCTACTCCTACAAGTTTTCTGAAAATGTTGTCATTGTATAATAGCCTGCAGTCACTGCATCTGATTAACTTACATTGTGGCTGGATAATTAGTATTTTCCTTTAGTGATTTGAGAGTGCTTATACTTGCATTGATAACTTCCTGGGCCACTCCAAAAGCATGGCTGCTTAGGTCATTTGCTACTATTTGTTTTCATATTTAATTTTCATAATTGGATACCCCTTTAGAAGGGCATGAAGACACTCTGATTGGTGGCAGCATTACCATATTATTTTGAGGAAGTTTCTGTGTCAGGCTTTCCCAGAAGTATTTGGATGTGTGAGATTTAATTTATTTAAGTATGAGTGAAACTGGGACACATTGCTCTGAAGTGTGTAATAAGGAGTTATATTAGGGACAGACAGAAGTATACAGTCCAGTCCCAGGTTACAGAGTGTATTCCTGTTGTGCTCTTAGGGGAAAATTGTGGAATGTTACTCCTGTTTAAGTGACGGTCTCACAATGGAGTCAGTAGTGAGGATGGAAGCTCCTTAGTTACTGATCAAGGATAGTGGGAGATGTCATATTATTGTTGAGAGTCCAATGGGATATTGTCTGGACATCATATTAACTGGTGGAAGCTCAGTGGGATATTAACTGGATGTCACATTAATTGGTGCCAGTGATGTGGGATTTTTAATTGGACTTCTGTAGCCTGTGGGTAGCTGTCATTAGGGTGTGCATTCTCGACAGTCACAAAGTAAACATACAGGATCTCAGTCCACCACAGTTTTATTTATTTTTAGTCAGTTAGTCAGGGACAGCAGGCAAAGGTGTTAGCAGAAGTCTACATTAAGCTGACAAAGAACCAGCTGGCCAAGGGGTGTGAAGCTAGAGTATTGGTACATGCCAACCTGACTACAGAAGTAATGATTTCAGCTTTAGTTGCAGCTTCAACTCAGACCAGCTGTTTGGAGGCTATCCAGTTTGGTATTGGGGATGTGCAGCCTGCTGGGACAGGACAGTCCACATTTTCTTCAGAGGACCTGAGAATCAGTCTGGAGTTAGACAGACTGCACCTGGAGGCTGAGGAGAGAATGCGACATCTGGAGGATGAGGAGCAGCAGCATCAATATAAACTGGAGGCCAAATGTCTTGAACTGGAATCAGCAGAGAGACTGCGCCTAGAGGCCAAACAACTAGAGGCTGTGGAGAAAAAGTGTCAGTATGAACTGGAAGCCCAACGACTGGAGGTCAGATATCTTGAACTGGAATCATCAGAAAGACTGAGGCATTTAGAATCCAAGGAAAATGAGAGACATTACTGGCATGAAGTGGAGCTTGTTACCCTTGAACAGGGTCATGGAGGTAATGGGGAAGGGAATAAATGGACCCCAGAAGCTGTAAACGTCAGTAAACTTTTTCCTCAATACAGGGATGGGGATGACTTTGATAGTTTTATTCATATATTTGAGAGGGTATGTAGACAGTATGATGATGACTGTGAGCTCTGGGTTCGGCTCCTGACTCCCTTACTCCATGGTAAAGCTGTTCAGGCTATGTCAAAATTTCTGATGTATGTTGTTTGAGTTAGGTTAAATTTGAGAACTGTCTTCTAGATTGTTTTAAACTAACACCTGAAGCTTATAGGAAAAAGTTTCATGAACACAGACACAAGGCAGATGAAAGTGTACGTTATTATATTGTTGATTTAAGTACTACTTTCACAGATGGGTGAGTGGGTGTCAGGTCACCACTTTTGAGGGACTGCGAGACCTTTTGGTGAGGGAACAAACCCTCAGTACTTTGCCTTTATGACATGAGAATCTGGTTAGCAGACAGACAGTGTAACTCTGCGGATGACTGGGGAGAAAAGGGGATCTCTACTTAGCAAGCAAAGCATCAATGCATAAGAAAAGGATACCCAATGCTGTATAGGGACGTAAGAGAACCCACAAGGGGCAGTCTAAACTACTCCAACAGGGTACACCAGTAACTGGGGAAACTACTAGTCCAAGTACAAGGTTAGGGATTAGATGTTTCAAGTGTAACCAGAGAGGCCACATAGCAGTCAAATGTTCATTGAGGCAAGGTTAAACAGAAGGTGTTGGAGCCAGAACGTGGTGATGATAAACTGCCAGTTGTAAGCTGTTTGGAAACAACAAGGGTGCCAATCTATCCTATCCTAGTAGATGGTAAACAGGTTACTGCTAAGAGAGGCACAGCTTCTGATATAACCACTGTGAGGCCTGCAGTGGTTAGAGAAGAGCTTGGACAGTCCACTATAGTCAGAGCTTTGGGAGGGAGCCCATTTCAAATAACTTTGGCTAGGGTTCATCTTGACTTGGTGGGTGGAAGAGGAAGCAAGCCTGTAGGTGTATTTCAGGATATTCCTGCAGACGTCCTGATAGGGAATGACTTTGATGATGCAGTACCTTGTGTACATGCAGTGACATGCAGTCAAGCTTGGAGACAGGCATGTAGGTCTGGTAGCCTGGGGGAGACCCAGACAGATCTCATACCTAAAGCTGGGACTGGTGTGGTGGCTGTTTCAGAGAAGGAGCTATCCTGTAGCAGTAAGTCTGAAAGTGAGCCACAGTTGCTGGTAGGTACTGATGTTCCCTTGGACATGGTGACTGCAAGGACAGAGGTGAGTGATAGTACCCAGAATGACAGTGAGGCACAACTGTCGGATGTTACTAGGCCTCCTAAGGAACGGGAGCTTGTGTTTGAGGATATTCCTACAAATTCCTGACAGGGTATGACTATGATGATGCAGTGCCTTATGTGCATGCAGAGACACACAGTCAGCCTGGGAGACAGGTATGTAGGTCTGGTAGTCTGGGCGAGACCCAAACAGATCTCATACCTGAAGCTGTAACTAGTGTGGTGGCGGTTTCAGAGAAGGAACTATTCTGTAGCAGTAAGTCTGAATGTTAGCCACAGCTGCTGGGAGGTACTGATGTTCCCTTGGACACGGTGACTGCAAAGATGGAGGAGAGTGATAGTACCCAGACTGACAGTGAAATACGGGTGTCTGAAGTGACTAGACTTCCTGTGGAGTTGGAGATTGGGAGAGTCACAAATGTAGAGTTGAGAAAGGCTCAACATATGGAACCTACATTACAAAGCTTGAGGGAAATTGCTAAGGAAGCACCCGAGGCTCAAGGGAGAGGGGAGTCTGTATACGGGAACAAAGTTTTATTGCATAAATAGTGGACTCCTAAGGGAGGGCTGGAAGTTGAGGTAGTACAGCAGTTGGTAGAGCCTAGAACCTACTGTCTGCCAATTCTAGCTATAGTCCCTAATATTCCTTGTGCAGGTAATTTTGAGGCAGTGAAAGAATGTTTGTTGTAAAGAAAGTGGACTGCTAAGGGAGGGCTGGAAGTTGAGATAGTACAGCAGTTGGTACAGCCTAGAGCCTACTGTCTGCCACTTCTAGCTATAGTTCCTAATATTCCTTTTGCAGGTGATATTGATGTAGAGAAGGTAGCAAATGCTTTGCTAGAAACTTTCAGCAGGGTAGGTTTTCCAAGGGAGGTACCAACTGACCAAGGTGCCAACTTCATAACAGACCTGCTGACTGGTTGTGGAAGTGTTGTGGGGTGAAACATTTTGAAATCACCCCCTATCATCCCCAGACTAATGGTTTTGTGGAGAGGTTAAATTCTACATTAAATATTATGCTACAGGCATTTCCAGACCAGTTTACAAAGGCAGAGCTAACCTTTAAACCCAGTAAGTCTCAGGGGGGTATGGCAGAGGTCACTTACTTAGGACACAGCGTGGGGAGTGGTAAGATTAGGACAGAACCTGTCAAAGTAGAAGCTATTGAAGTATGGCCAGTTCCTGTTAAGAAGCAAGTGAGAGCATTTCTAGGGACAGCAGGGTACTGTGGAATATTTGTGCCCAGTTGTAGTGCAATAGCTGCACCCCTTACTAATCCAACTAGCAAAAATAAACTGGATAAGGTGGTGTGGACAGACTGTGCTCAGGCATTCCAAAAACCTAAGGAAATTTTGGGAGGAACCGCTGTGTTGGCCAGCCCAGATTATAGTGAAGAGTTTTGTCGTGCAAGTGGATGCTTTGGTTTGTGGGACTGGGGCTACGCTCAGACAAGTTTCCTCAGAAGAAGAAAACCGCTGCAGTGGGGTTAACAATGCCAATGCAGATGGATTGCCCAGGGGAGGAGTGGATTGATATTCCCACACGGACCCACTTTTCTCAAGCGCCGTTTTTCAGTGGTCATTTCAAAACCATGCTTGAGTCATAGAGGGGAGAAATGTGAAGAAATGAGACACTGGCATCCGTGCTAGCATGTCTGGCTGAAGTTTTGTATATACTTTCAGATTGTCCTGCATATTGTATGCCAGCATGACTAGCTATAATATTGTAAATAAGTTCTTACATGTTGGTTTATGATCTGTTTGAACACAATGTTTTAAAGACTTGAACAGTGTCCTTTTACATTTCTAACTCTGCATGTTTGTGAAGAGAGATTCTAAAGCCAAACTATCTCAGCTTCAGCTCATCAGCAGATGATGTCATCGGAATGTTGGCAGTTATTATGTGTTAGTGTCAGAAGCTGAAAGACAGGAAGGAACTTTTAGAAAACAACTGTTGGTTAAATTTAAAAACATGAAATGAAAATTAGAACTGGAATATTTGTGACAGGCTAGTCTATAAAACAGCCTGCTGAAGACAGTTAACAGTTTGAAGAATTCTTTACTTAGACGGAACACAGTGACTCGTTAAGGCATTTATGTTATAGTGATTGGTGTATGATTTTGTGTGCTTGGATTATTAAAGTTCTCTATCCTGGACTTAATGTTGTCCTTCCATAAGTGCCTCTTTTACAGTTTATAAGTTTTTATTTTGGCGCTGTTTCTCCATTTTGGTTGGTTGATGGTTAACAGTCATTTACACCAGTTGTCAGTTGATCACAGATGTACTGTTCTGTAGATAACCAAAAAGGACTCGTCAAGAATTGTAAGCCTGCCTTTGCTCTACTACAGTAATTTAGATTAGATCAAGAACAGTGTTCTTTAGTTAGCTAGGAAATTATAACTAATTAGCTTGATCAGTTTAGAGTTTTTCTGAATGTTGGATATCTATCCCACAGTACTGATTTCATTTTCCTGGTGACTGAGTTCTGTATTTTGGGAATTACTGTTTTATATTTTTAATCATTTTGTTCAATATCAAATATTTTTTATTAGCTTACATTATGGCTGGACAATCAGTAGTTTCCTTTAGTGATTTGAGAGTGTTTATACTTGCCTTGATAAGTTCCCAGGACACTATGAAAGCCGGGCTGCTTAGGTCATTTGTTTTAATATTTAATTTTCACAATTGGACACCCCTTTAGAAAGATGGCAGCATTACCGTATTATTTTGGGGATGGGACAGCTGGAGATCTGTGTCAGGCTTTCCCAGAAGTGTTTGGATGTGTGAGATTTAATTTATTTATGTGTGAGTGTATCAGAGGTCTTAAACTGGGACACATTGCTCTGAAGTATGCAATAAGGAGTTATATTAGGGATGGGAAGAAGTATACAATCCAGTACCAGGCTATACAGCATGTTCCTGTGCACTCTTAGGGGAAAATTGTGGAATGTTACTCCTGTTTAAATGACAGTCTCACACTGGAGTCAGCAGTGAGGACTGAAGCTCCTTAGTTACTGACCAAAGATAGTGGGAGACATCATATCATTGTTGACATTCCAGTGGGATATTGTCTGCCCGTTACCTGAATTGGTGGCATATTAACTGGATGTCACAGAAGCATAGACTTTGTAAATAACTGTTTTACACTGTTAAGTATAGAATTGTCAACTGTTTATATTTTTGGAGCATTAAGAAGCGAAAACCTTGTTAATATTGTTCTACACATTTTATCTCTGCAGTATCATATATTATATTTTGTGGAGCTTTTCTCCTCAGGCCTCCACTGAAAATGGGCCAGTTTTAGCCCAGTGGACCATCCCAGTAACCAAATGTCAATAAATAAATAAAAAATAAAATCCATAATGAACTTCTATAGTTTCATACTACTCAATAGCCCTACACATTACAGCAAGACATCAAATTCTCTATTAGACTGGATCCTAACATCACACCCTAGTAAATACACCTCCACAGGTACAATGTCAGACTCTCTCAGTAATCATCTCCCAATCTATACAACTAGACATCTCACACATCCAGTTAAATAGCATATTTATAGAATAACACACAACCTTTCCAAGTTTACCCCAGAAATGTTCATTACTACACTATAATCTATTAAATGGAAGTTCATAAAAATCCTCCAAGACGATGATGCTGTAGATGAATTCAATACAACTTTTTTAAATATCCTAAATAGCCTTGCATCTCCTAGAAGGAAGAGACTAAAAACAAATAATGCAATTTGGCTATCCAAAAGAGTAAAATGCTAATGCAGGATAAAGAAAATGCATGGAAGGCATGGCAAAAATATAAAACACCTCAATATCTTAAACTTTAGAATGCTTCACAATCATACTAAAAAGCAAATAAATAAATGAAGACAAAAAAAAAGTACTATAACAAATTTCAGAATTATAATAAACACAGCCCTAAAAATATTTGGATACCCGTTAAAGAAATCTTACATTCCAGCCAAAAATTCAACCAAATTCCCTCTCCCAATAACTTACCACATATAGTTCAACTCTTATTTTATAGATAGTATAGCATCTCTAACCAAGGATTCTTCAACATCTAATCCCAACCCTGCCCAACAGCCAGATATTACCACATCCACTTTCACCTTCAAGCTTGTGCCCACATCCTATATAAAATTATTCTTAAACTCAAACTGTGCTCTTCTTTAGGTGATGACCTTCCAAGTGAGTACCTAAAACTAGCAGCCAATAGTATTGCCTATTTTTTCTCAATCTATATAAATAGTTCAATCCAGGAATCCCATGTCTCCCCTCTCTGGAAAAAGCCATACATTATCCTTTTGCACAATGGGGGAAATTTAACAGGTATTACTAACTTTAAACCTATAGCAATCTTATCTTGCATCACCAAAATACTTGAAAAATGTATTCAAAAATGATTGCTAGACTATTTCCTGCAGGAAGAACTCCTACCCCCTACAAAACATGTCTTCCATCCTTCCCATAGTATTAGCACTGCCCTTCTGACTTATATAGGTACTATGAATAAAGCTACAGTTAACGGCAAACTAGTCTCTTCCTTATTTCTAGACCTGTCTAAAGTCTTCAGTACAGTTTGTTACAGCAAACTTCTACTTCAAATGTCCTCACAAGTTCTCTATCACGTGCCCTTCTGTGGTTCAAAAGCTACCTGTATAACAGGTAGCAATCACTAAAATGGCTCTCTAAGCTCTCTCCTTACCTCCCAGTCAACACTGTTGTACCACAAGGCTCTATCCTTGGTCCCCTCCTCTAACATTTTTACCAACACCCTCTATACATCCACACAACAAGCCACACTAATACAATATGCAGATGATTTCAGTTTTATTTGCATATCTGACAACATGGCACACCTCCAAAAAATACTCAGGAAGCTTTAGCAACCATTGAAACATGGCTTCCTAACACGCAAATCATGCTCAACCCAAAAAAGGCTAAACTACTACTTTTTCCCTAAATCCCTCTCTCATGAAAAAAAATTCAAGTCCTCTCTCTTGATAATCCTACCACTGAAGTCACTTCTCATAGCAAATTGTTAGGGGTGACAGTGGATGATAAGCTTACATTCAACCTGCATATACAACACTGCATAAGAAAAACTCATCAAAAACTAGGGATGCTTTACAGAGACAAAAACTTTCTCACAGACACAACGAATCCTGGCCATTTTGCAACTTTAATTACTGGAAGGTGGCGGTGTTTATTAAAAAAAAATACTTTTATTAAGTAGGAAAGCCTACCTGACAATTTTTTTTTTCAGGGGCTACTGGAGAGCAATGTCTAGTTAAGTGACGTGCTCAGAGTCACAGAATAGAAAAATTGAGACCATTGGAATCAAACTCAGAGCTCTTGCAAGGTCTCAGTCTAAGTTACCCATAGTTTTAAACCACTGATCCAAACTGTCAGACTTCACTCTCAGAGCAGAGTGGATTTGGATTTAAAATGACAACGCCAATGAAAGTTTGAAATATTACCACTAGAACACTGGGAAAATTTTCACTCCCAGTGAGAAAAACTCATATGACAAGCACAGGAAGCAAAATAAATTTTAACAGACATCTGAGAGCTATTAGCTACAATTCAAAGCAGAAAATGAGAACATTTTGAAAAAAGAACTTTGAAAAGTAAAACCAAAGCTTAGCAGAATAATGAAAAAAATGATTCAGATGAAGCAGCCCCATTTAGTTTCCACCACTTTGTTTCACGAACAGCAAAATCGTTCAGCGTGATATCTGTCTTGCCACTTACACCAGCATCATTGGTATTACAAGGTTACTTGACAGAAATAACCATTGGTATTACAAGGCTTTTTGATAGGAAGTAATGAGTTCACAGGAGTCTGTGTGCTGACACATACCTAACTGAAACAGACAGAGCTAAAGACTGAGTTTGGTAAGCAGCACAACACACTGTCAAGGGACAGAACTGCCAGAAACTGGCACAGGAAGAAGAACTTGTGTAAAGCAGCAGAATCAACCAGAATTCGTAACAATGAAGATCTGGACGTATGCAAAAGTAAAACAAAACTATTGTCTGTTAGTAGCAGAATAATACAATCACATCAAAGTACAACGTGAGAAATGTTTCAAAGTCTACGGCAACCAAGGAAGCTACTGCTGTGCATGAGTCTAATGATGCAATTAAAAATAATGTGTTCAGCACAGCAACCACCAGTTCACTGTTGTTCAGTGTGTGGCTGTCAGCATTGTAAGATATCCAGCACTGAATGAAGAACCCAGGAAGTGTAGACAGCTTACTCATTTTTTTTCAACTATACAAGTTGAGAAAATGGGACAGAAAACTTTTGCAAAACACTGAACTAATTAAAATGATGATTACATAGTCAATATTTTGGGCGATTCTCTTGACTGACCCACACAACACAGCCCTCAGTCATTTGAATGATCTACACAAGGATGAACTAAATGATCTGTTTATGAAAGTAGTTTGACATGTGTATCAAGTCTGTGTGAACTAATTCTAAACCTGGCACAAAAATGCAACAGTGTTTTCAATGCTAAAACCTCCAAACTGAAATTCTGTCCTTAAAAGAAAGATTTTCTTCATTTAAAATAGATACCAGACCGGAATACAATATTATAACTGAAAGTGCATTCAGAGAACCAAACTTGAGAAATGCACCATCAAATCGAAAAAGCTTCATTACCACATTTAAAGTACTGGGTCAAACAGAAGGATATTGAGAGCATAAAAACAAAAAGTACTATTACTCTTTCAAGTTGAATATAGCAATAGAGAAAATTATGAAGATCAGTTTGTGAAAAACTAGACAAAATAAAGCAAATTCATAGTGTGCAGATGCAAGTGCAGAAGAAAAGGGCCCAGATTCCAAATTACTTGCTCTCAGTGCAAGTGACCACTTACACTGACAGCAGGGGTTTTAGAATCTGGTCCTGTAGCACGCCTGTTTACAGACAGGCCATACACCAAAGTAAGCCACTTATATTGAGCGCAAGCCTTTCGGAATTAGGGCTACTGTTGCAATGCAGCCAATCAAGATGATACACAGACTCACAGTACAGCAACCTTGATTTGGACAGTTCATGCAATCAGCGATTCCTAGACTTACAGTGAACATGATTTTCTCACTTATGAAGCAAATGGTTTGCATAATTGTGGAGGCATTAATTCATAGGTTTATGCAGTATAGTCTCAAAAGTACCACGCAATGTGCAGTGACACAGGATTGCACACTATAACCAAAACATGAATTCATATATTTGATTTGGTATTGTTGGGCAGTATGCTGACTCATGCAATGGCTTAGAATGTATGCCTGGACATTACAGTAATAAAATAAATATGGAAGTGATAGCTGTTATCCATATACCAGAGAAAGTGCCAGCAGCACTGAAGAAAAGGATGACGAAGGAAATAAAATGGTTGAAGAACATGGGCATTACAGCCAAAAAGACTTGACTTGCGTCCTGGTCAATGTTGTCAAAACTGACAAAATGTGAATGTGGGTTGACTCAGAGGATTTAAAATACATAGCTTTTAAGATAACCCTTTCCCCTTGTCAGCAGTTAATCACAGATCTTATAATGCCAAGGTTAACTTTTTTTCAGTAGCAGATGCTAATCTAGCCTTTTAGAAGATCAAACAAGAGCATGAAAACACAAATCTCTAGTTTCAAATCCTCATTAGTAAAACACAGATTCTTCTGGATGTCACCTAGAATCTAATCAGCTCCAAGGGTATTTCAGGGAGCTGTAACACAGATCATTGTGGTAGTATAAATATTACAGATGATGATCTGGTATGAGGTGAAGCCACGGAACAGCATGACATTAGACAAAAATGACTGCTTGTTCAGCCTATGACTTTCTAATGTAAAAATACTTATTTATTGACATTTGTTTAGTGGAAAATTCAGACTGAAGCAAAAACGTTCCTATTAGTATGACATAATTATATAAATTACAAAGTATATAGGATGCAAATCTTAGTTACAGTGGCACATAAGTACACAAGTACAAAAGCAGTACATTAAGTTGCAGTGCTATACAACTTGGTATGTTGCTAGAGAAAGTAACATAAAAAGAGATTAGCAATAGTTAAATAAACAAAGGCTGAAATTAAACCAGATATTTTTTTTATTTATTTATTTTATTTTACATTTGTTAACCGGGGGTCTGACTGAGCCAAAAAAACCCTTTTTCAGCAGAGGCCCAGGGAGAAAAGCTCCACAAAGAAAAATTACAGACACATTTAGTTATTTAGACATGATCAGTATACACACAAATTACAAGAGACATGTTTTTACAGTGGCATGCGGCACATAAACAGTTGCAGTGGAGAGAACAACAAAAAAAAATATTAATTTTAAAAATAAAGGTAATTAATAGATTTGTGGTGTACAGCTGAAATTTGGAACATAGGTAGAATACATACATAGTGCACAGGTACAGTACATACATTGTAGATTAGCCAGTGTTTGTGAGTAAGATTGAAAACTATTATCAAGTGCCCTAGATTTAGTATGTATATGTTATCCGCTTTTACTAGCCTAAGGAAAGCAGAGGAGAGTTGTTCTGGAAAAACATGCATAATATGTAAGCAGGAGAAGCAATGGTGAAGTTAAAGAAATGGCAGTGCAGGTGGTAGTAGTAGAGATGGCAAAATATGGACAGAAGGAAAAAGACAGCTAATATATTTTAGGTGCTAGTTTGTAACAAATTAAAGATGAAGTAGAAGGACAAATGCCAGCTCTATAACCAGGATTAAGTAGCTGCATCATGCCAAGGTATTTTAAGTGCCTCCAGAAAACAGTTAAGGGCGCTAGTTCTGTTAGGCCATCCTTCTGTTAAGCGCCTGCAGTTGAGATTTTTGTGAATAGATTAATAGCCAAGTTCACCTCAGATGTGCCCAAAGTGTCAATGCCACTGAACCAGTTAGTAGAAAACAACACTCTGCAGCACTGGGAAGAACTGCAACAGAGAAGCTTCTTACTTCTGAAGAAAATAACAACTGGAGCTCTGATATTACAGTGTTGGATGGTGATGCCAGGCTGGCATTGGACTAATATTAATACAAATAAGGATGACAGAGGTGTACAGCTGTAGAAAGAGGACCAATGCATAGGATCTGCTATGTGCAAGTAGAAAAAAAATAACTATTTGCAAAAGTGCATGGGTAAAATTCTGCCAAAATATTTATGGCTGAGCAGTCAGTGTGGAATCTGATTACAAGCCATTTCCGAGCACATTATGTACACCACAGTATAAGGCACTACATCATCTACAGAGGATGTTACTGTCATGACAATGGTTTGACTCGATTTGTTGTTTACAAAGTTGGCAAGGAAATACATGTAGCTAATACATTATGTAGAGTACATAGCAAGGCATACAACTAAAAAGCATTCTACATCAAGACCCGTAAAATATGACTACTGTTCTCTACTCACTAAAGGCAAAATTCATAACCATAGTTACAGCCATAAATCCTTAAAAATGTGGTACTGTCAGCATGTGCAGATGAAAGGAGAAAAGCTACCTCGCCAGTTCAAGTGTATTCCACTTTTTGTTAAGAAATTCCTGAGTCCCAGTGAGTGTTGTTCAAATCTAATAGCATGATTATGTGACTCCAACTGCACAACTAAATGAAAGAATCTACAAAGCACACTTGGACAATGTCAAGTGTACAGAAAGGGCATGTGGCAATGGTTAGGTAGGGTATTCGTCATCAAACTGAGCTTATGGTGAAAAAAATATCACATCTTTAGCATGCATCACAACAGCGTATCCTGAGGTCATCAAACTGACAGATACTTCTTCAAAACTGCAGTGATTAAACTCATAACGTCATCTCAAATTATGATCTTCAGCTTCTTAGCAAACACTTTAGCACATTTTTACAAAACTGAATTACAGCATGCAACCCTCACCAAGGTACCTGCATGTTAATGAACCAGAAGAGTCCTCCAGTTCGTAAAAATATGATAAAATGTGTTGCCACCATCAGACAAGACTGTTATACAGCTCTTTTTAAATACAGAAACACTGCTTTAGGAACTGACAGGACAAATATTGACAGCAACAAGACTGAAGACACGCTACTTACCTTTTCTGTTCTACTTCAACCCAGAGAAAACCCCAAATATGCAAAAAGCTTAGTAGAACATGCAGCAAAACCAAAAGTTGCACTATAACACATAGCTAGGACTCTGCCAACACTGAACCCTGGGGAGTCTGTGAGAATCCAAAATCCAGCTGACAAACGTTTGCAGCAAAAGGAAGCTGTTGTAATTGGACATGCAATTACACCAAAGCCCCACACTGCTAAGACAAAGGAAAGTCTACGGTTGATACATAACTGACAGCATGTACTTATACGACACTGGATTGTTCTTATATCAAAACTGATAGACTGAGAAATTGCCAGTAAGAGATAACTTGAACCAATATGTGTCACAACTGTAAACACAAACAGATTCTGAAATGTAGTCTCCACCTGATGATGACACTGTTAGAAAACAACTACAGAAAAGTACAATGCTGTTGCACATGATGTTGACCACTTACTGAATGTGACTGCTGAACCTGCCATGAAATCGTCATCAGCAACACAGGATAAACAAAATGTTTTGTAGATTAAATTAGAATTTGACAGATCCAGACTATGTACTTTCAAAACCCATTAGACAGATTAAAAAGACATTTAAATGCCATCAATTTATTAGATGCTTTGACAAAAAAATCTCACAGAGCTTCCATGTAATCCATTCAAATTCTTACTGCATATCACTTGTTCCACTCTTATTCCTAAATGTTATCTACCATACAGGATTGAATAGTATGTTATGTGATATCCCTAGTCTGCTGCAATACAGAACAGCGTGGACATGTGTGCATGCACATATGTGTTATGCACAGATTTATGCCAGCCTGAGGAGACAAATATAAGTTATACCACTATTTGCCCTTAAGTAATCCCACAAGGCTAAGCATGAATTTAACATGTCCTGTGAGTCTGCCTTGTCCTCCAGCTGCTCCCATGATAGTAAAGCATGAGACATCCCATTTTCAGTGATGTCTTGGGGACAGGACACCAAGAAATAAATAAAAAAACAGCAAATGACAGTAGGCATTATGTAGTTAAATAACAGGCAAAACACAATGAAATCAATGTACCCAGCACAGTCCTTAATATAGTAACATATCAAATGAAAATACACACTTGTGTTACATGAAGTAAACTTTCTAAAGCAAATTACTGACATACATAAACAAGTAAAAAGGAGTCAGTTTAAGTCAGCCAATAGGACTTAGCAGCACAGAAGGAGGGCTACATAGCAATGGTTGGGACCCTTGGAGCAGTCCGCTTATCTGGTTAACAGAAGGAAAAATACCTGTGAGGAAGTTAGTATGGGAATGAAGCACTCTGGTGATGTTACAATTGCATATCCAACCACTACTAAAGTGAGAGGACAGAAGCTTTAAATCTCCAGTCATCTTTAAAGGCAGCTTATTCCAAACATTACCACTGCAGGGGGAAATGAGAAGAAGTTGAGAACTGAGACAGAAGGGAAGATAGTGGAACAAGTTAACAGCTTCAAGTATCTGGGATGTGTGGCTGAGGAGGTGGAAGCCTGAATGAAGAGGTCAAAGACTTTTAATATTCAGATGTTCATTGAACCTTTGTGTTATGCTGGAACTTAACACCTAAAATACAACTCCTTTCTTTTTAATTTGTTATCTTAATCTGTAACTCTAATGTTTAAATGAACGTTATCTATACCAAAAATAAAACATTCTAGTAAGATTTACATATTGTGGAATGTTTACAAACAGCATTTTTAAAGGATGTTCATTTTTATTTGGTTAGAGAATTTTCTGATAATTTTCCCTACATAAAAACTACCACAGGTCAAATATACTGCAATGTAAACTATGTCCACAGAATCGCCATGTCTAAATGTTCTATTCAAATATGTCAGATTTAAATACGTTCCTTCACAGACGTATCTACACTACTTACAATTTCCACATTTAAAAGTGTCCTTGACAAATGGATAATCAGTGTTATCCCTTTCAAAGCTAGGCACAAATTCAAGCATGTCCTTAATGCTATGACTTTTTTAAACACAGATCTAGAAGCACTACCACTAAGAAAATATGACTCCTCATTACCCAGAATAATTTTCCAATTATCTTATAAAACTTTTTTTTGATATTGTCACTATCCACTGTCATACTTACAAAAATTAACAAATGAATCTGTCTTACTAACCAATTTCCCTTTAAAAAATCAGGACACATTTATCAGATCTATATACCTTGACATCAGAAATTATTCCATCAGCCAAAGTGCTGTGAATCTCTCTATCAATGAACATACTTTTCAAACTGATCACAACCTGTACTAAAACTCAGTGTTATTAGTGGTTAACAGACAGTCCAACAATCTGTCCCTCAACCGTAGATGTTCTCTTGGGGAAAGATATAAATAATAAGACATATGTGGCATGTATTTACTGGAAAGACACATACTCAAAAACTCTCTCTTACACTACACTAGTCACCATCCCATAACCCATAAGTGAGCAGTGGTTAAAGGCCAATTTGTAAGAGCAGCTAGGATGGTAACAAAGGAAGAACATTTTTTAGAAGAATGTGAAGTGTTAAGAGGGATGTTTGAAAACAGAGAGTACCCACCAAACTTGATAGATAACTTATACCAAGAAGTAGTGAATAAAAGAAACGGGGCATTTTAAGCCTATTTTACACTCAACATCAATACAAGAGGAGGATGGACCACTTATTGAAGGGTTAGGTGATACTGACAAAGAAAACAGATTTAAGCATGTATTTGTAACAACTTTTGCTATAGAAAACTATCATATAAGAGGAATAATACAAATGAATTGGTCTATTATTATGGAAGAAGAAACATGTAGGAATATTTTAGAGGAAAAAACAACCATAGTATACCGTAAGGGGGTCACCATGAAACAACTATTGGAGAGGCCTAGAGAAACAAAACAAACTATTAGCACAATGAGAAAATGTGGGTGGTGTGCTTACTGAAAATACATTTAGGAAACCCAACAGATTAAGATACGAGGAAGACACATAAAGATGAGGGGTAAGTTTGATTATTCCACAAAGGGAGTGGTATATCTAGCTATGTGCCAGGACTGCCCTGCTTTTTATGTTGGAAAAACTGAACGTAACCTAAAAGAGAGAATATATGAACATACATATGACATGAGGAACAAACGGACAACTAATACATTGTATAAACATATTCAAGGGCACCTGGAGCACAAATTTAAATTTGTGGTTTTAGAGCAGGTTAACCAACAAAAAAGAGGGGGACCTTGGAGTCTTAGACTGGAAAAAGCGGAACTCCAATGGCAACTGTCTTTGAATGCTGGTATCTGGCCTGGTTTAAATGATCTGTGTTCAATAATGTGTGTGTTAAGACTAAAAGCCTTGGAAAGGTGAAAGAAGTATTAGAATACATAAAACAATCATACACATAAAATTACAATAATAAACAAAAAATAAATAAAAAAAACCCCACAAAATTCCTTTATATTACAGATTTTTAACACCTTAAAGGGTATTTATAAATTTACTTGCTACAAACTACAATACATTTATATTTTTATTTGGATGGAAAGAAAGGGATGTGTAGACTGTGTTTTATCCCTTTAAATGGGGCGGCCTTTGGCATCACATGACGGGTTAGGACCTGAAATAAAAACAGGGAAGTGAACTGATTTAAACTATCTTTGAAAAAGTCTCTGAAGTAGAGAGACGAAAGAGCTAGGATTTAAACTTTTCTTGGTTACTGACGCTTAGCTTTTACAGGAATTGCTTTGGACTTTGCACAAACAGCACTACGGGTATTTTCACCTGCTTTTAAAATGACTGCTCTGGTGTTTTAAGAAACAATAACACTGACTACTCTGGATTACTGGTGGTTTTGCGTTTACAAGAACTTTCTTGGACTTACAAGCAATGTCACTGATCAACGGAGCCTTGTTTTATGGTATGTTTTACTTCTTATTGGAATAAATTGATGAAGAAACATAGCAAAGCTTGGGGCAATCTTTTTTTTTGTTTGTTTTCTTACTTGGTTTGTCTTTGCAGTAATGTTTTTTTGTGAACTAAGTAACTTGGCTTGGGATCCAGAGTCTACTACTCAGGAGGAGTATAGGCTAGAAATAACTGTTGTGAGAGAGAGAGGCTTCAGAAGACAGTGAGGTATGCCATCAGAATTAGTGACGGACTCATGGCATTCAGAATACAGCCTAATGATAAGACAGTATTCATAATCTCAGCCTATGTCCCACAGCAGGATTGTGATAGTAAAGAGAAGAGTGCATTCAGACAGCAGTTGCAGGATAAAGCTGAACAACATGAATTGGTGTTGATAATGGGTGCACTGAATGCACATATTAGAACAGACAGAGCAGGATATGAGGACTGTCTGGGTCCACATGGGTGGGGAAACAGGAATAAAGGAAGAGAGGCCAGTCTAGAATATGTCTGGCAAATGGCTTGATAGTACCCAACACATAGTTCAGAAAGACAGAGAGTCACAAGATCACATACAAAAGTGGCCAACATGCAACTCAGGTAAACTTCCTCCTAGTAAGAAGAGAACAATGGGGTAGAATCAATGACTGCAAAGTCATCCCCAGTAAAACAGTCGGCTCACAGCATAAACCACTGGTTGCTAAGCAGTGTTCAGAGAAAGCTCTAAGTTCAACAGAGACTAGGCTGAGGACTGGGAAGTTGACTGGAGAGAAAGCACAACAGTTCCAGGAATTACGCAGGGCTCTAGCACCTGATGAAGAGATGAAAATAGGTGGAAATGAAGAAGAATGGCAGCACCTCAAAATAACATGCGAGGACTACAGAAAAGATGTGGCCAAGTCAGGTATGGAAATAAGTACATAAGGAAAGATGGTGATGGAATGCAAAAGCCAAGGAAGTCATCAAGAGAAAGAAGGAGTGCAGGAAAAAGTGGGAGATAAAAAAGATGGACCAGGCTAGGAAGAAATACTGGTTGGCTAACAAAGTGGCTAAGAAAGGAGTTGCAATAGCAAAAAACAGGGCATCAGAGGGACTCTAGCAACTTCTGGAAAGTGACTCAGTAGGTGTCACAAAGAAACTCAGGTTGCAAGACAAAGACAGAAAGATAGACAGTCCCTTCATAAGGGATGCCAACAACAAACTGCTCATCAGTCCACAGGACATCAAAGTCATACAGATGGAAGGAGTACTTCCAGCAGCTTTTGAGTGAAGAAAACCACACAGAAGCTGTACTGCTCCAGACACAGCCTATGATGAAAGAAGAGAAGTAGCCTGCCATAGAAGAAGTAAGAGCAGTGCTAAGGAAATTAAGTCAGGGAAAGCAACGGGCTCAGATGTGGTCTCAGCAGATATGATCAAGATGTTGGGTGAGATGGGGAGACATGGCTCCTGAGGGTACTCACAGTAGTGTGGAGATAAAGACGTATACCAGATGACTGGAGAATAAGCCTAGTAGTGTGTGTGGTCAATAACAAAGGGGTCATGCACAAGTATAGGCAGTACAGAGGTACCAAACTACTATCCCATTGCATGAAAGTCCTGGAGAGAGTGACTGACAAATGGATACACAGAGTAGTAGAAAGTAAGAATGATGGTGAACAGTTCCGATTCAAAACAGGAAGCAGCACAACTGACCCTATGTTTGCACTAGGACAGATAGTTGAGATGAGGCTAGAGAAGAGGAAAGAGTCCAACTGGGCATTTCAAAACCAGAGGATAAAGCATATGAGAAGGTCCCAAGAAAGCTGATTTGGACAGTCCTGAGGTGGTTCGAAGTCCCAGAAACATTGGTATAATTAGTGCAAGTTATGTACAAGAACCCAGTGACTGAAGTACGAGCGGTGTTCAGTCCCACAGAGAGGTTCCCAGTAGGAGTGGGTGTGCATCAGGATAGAGTTCTGAGCCCACTTCTGTTCATACTGCTGATGGACTGCATTAGTAAACAGGTTGGAGGGGACAGATCAAAAAAGTTTATGTATGCAGAAAATGTGGCATTACAGGCAGACTCTGAGCAAGAACTTCAGCAAAGGAAAGGGGGAATGGAATGCAAAACTGAAGGCACATGGGATGAAACGGAGTACAAATAAGACAGAGGTAATGGCAGCAAATAAGGAAAATGAGAAGAAACTGAGATAGAAGGGAAGACACCATCCCCCACTCTGGAATCATAGATAAACTTACTAAGTTGGGCATTAATCCCTATGTCACCCAATGGGTTGCTAAATGGCTTACTGATAGAACCCACGCTGTAAAAGTAGCCGATTCCAAATCCAGCACCAGACAAGTGACAAGTGGAGTACCTCAGGGTTCAGTCCTGGGGTCGCTCTTGTTTGGCATCTACTTCTCTGAAGTACAGGTCAACACTAAGGGACTCTGGCTAACAAAGTTTGCAGATGACTGCAAACTGGGAGCCATTATTGAATCCCCAAATGATGTGGATACTCTACAAAAGGGCCTTACAGAAACAGATGTTTGGTGCCAGAGCCATGGGCTCAAGCTCAATGCCAAGAAATGTATTGTTATCCCCTTTGGGAAAAAACATGTATCCATGAATTACCATATAGGTGGCAGTACACTAAACACAGAAAGTGTGATAAGAGACTTAGAGACACAGGTGGACAGTGGTCTCACCTTCGATAACCACATCGCCACAACAGTCAGGAAATCCTTCTATGTGGCACACCTCATCACGAAGGGCTTTTCATCCAGAAAAAAGGAGGTCATTGTCCCACTGTACTCATCCCTCATTAGACCCATTATAGAATACAATGCCCCATTTGGTATGTACCTCTCAAGAAATCTGCAACAACTGGAAAAGCCTCAGAAATACCTCACTAAAAGAATCACAGGCCTAAAGCAGATGCCCTACGCTGACTGCCTTAAAAAACTCCAGCTGTACTCTGTCGCATATCGTCTACTCAGAGGCGATCTCTGCTTAACATACAAGGCCATGTCAAACCCAGAGCTGTTGGACATGCTACACTTAAAGAAATCCCAATCCCTCAGAGCTACACGCTCCAGGGATCTAAACCTTGTCATCACAATAAACAAAACATGCTGGAGGGATAGGTTCCTGACCCAGAGACTCCCTAGACTCTGGAATAGATTGTCCATACATGTCAAGCAGAGTGCCTCTTTGGACCTCTTCAAGAGGAACCTTGACGATTGGATGGGAGAAAGGAAATTCATCCCAGGGATCACGCCAGTCGCCCTGCTAGACAGGGGTCCAGGAAAGTAAATAATGTGGGAAGAAATAGCCAGGGAATTGTTATGGCTAGGCTTGTATAGGCCCTAGGGCTGATAGCCTAGTACCAACCTATGAACCTATAAGATAATGGAACATGTTAACTGCTTCAAGTATCTTGGTGGGGTGGTTGAGGAGAAAGGAAGTCTGAATGAAGAGGTCAAAGCTAGAATCAGAGAGGCTGTGGCCAACTGGCATACAGTGTCAGGTGTAGTATGTGACAAAAGAATGCCAAAGAAGCTGAAAAGTAAGGAATACAAAACAGGGGTGTGACCAGTACTAGAGAATGGTAAAGAAACCTGGGCAGTAAAGGCACAGCAGCTGAGGAAGCTAGAGGTGATGGAAATGAAGTGCCAGAGACAGGTGGTAGGATGCACACCATGGGACAGACGAAGAAATGGGGACATGAGAACAGAAGTCAAAGTAGCTGAAATTGCAGAAAAAATAGAAGAGAACAGATCACAGTGGTTCGGGCGCATGTGCAAAAAAACAGAAGACAATCTGGTGAAGAAGACCTGGGACAGACAGGAAGAAGCCAAGAGGAAATGACGGCATCCAGCAAAGAGGTGGATGGATTGTGTGAGAGAAGATCTGAGACAGTTAGGCATGAGTGTGGCATTGAACAGAGAGAGATGGTGACAGCTAACACAACACTCCCACCACATGTAGAAAATGGGAGGAAGGGGGTTGGTGTTGATGATGATGATGATAATGCTTGTAATAGCTAACGTCATTAAATAAATGTGACTTATGCAAGACATCAACTTCCCATCATCCTAACACAACAATAGCAAAGGCATGTGCCGTGAGGATTCCCGAGAGACCATAATAATTATAACAAAAGAAGAAAAAAATGATCTTAAGTATAATATCCAATAAAAAGCACAAAGTAGTTAAACAAACAGTGGCTAAATTCATGTAATTCCTAAAATAAAATCTTTAATGCTTGTTTCTTTAAGCATACATGAGTATGAAGTAGTGACATCTACTGTAAACATATTTTTCACTGCCACTAAATTCACATCTTCTCAAATAATCTAATAAATCCCAGGAATCTTTAACCTTTAATGTAAGATTTTAACTTAATACTCACTGGGTTTAACACATATTCAACTACCATAGCTAAAGACTGTTTTTCTTCTCTTAGAAGGCACAATAGATCTAAAAGGCAGACTAACAGGATCTTTGTGAAGTTTTGGGATACCAAACAGACAATCTTAGTCTTACTGATAGTTAGAAAGCCATAAAGACTAAAATCAATATATTCATGTTTAAATAATTCTAGAATATGATGATCCACATTTTATATGCTTCCATAATAACATTATAATCAACTTTCCTAGAACAACTGACATAATTCAATGACACCTCACAGAATTTAGCTAGCAATCTCAGTCCATAACAACAATTCTGTTGTCTTTATCAGACTTTATGAATCTTAAGTCTTTTATATTTTGCAGTTCTCGTAACGCCCATCTTTCTTCAGCTGATTTTATTCATTAATTCACATTTCTGCTTCAAAGCTTCGTCACTAAATGGAATAGATCACTTTTTAGCCACTTTAAATAAATCTTTTATTCTGGGAAGTGAATCTTTGCTACTAAGAGGAAGAAGATAGACAGTTATGCCACCTTTTGGAATCATATTTAGGAGGCATGCGGATGCAAACACAAGATGAATCAGGAAAATAATGTTAATGGTGCTGACTCTTAGGCAGGAAAACATATACAGTAGTAAGCAGAGCAAACAAAACCATTTTTATGATCTGGTTTCCCAAAAAGCAAAGTTGTTGTTATTTGTCTTTCGGCTTTTCCCGGTTGGGGGACTCCACAGCGGAACTCCTGTCTGCTAATGATTGGCAGTTGTTCTTTTTTTTTTTATGGTGTCAAGTTGCCAGCCCGACACCCAACCTTCAACGAAGGCACACCCATTCAGTGCATGTCTTTCGAACGCCCACTCAACCGCGGGGAGGACATGCAGACTCCATGCAGAAGGCACTCCCAACCCAAGCCGAGAATCGAATGGGAGAACCTCTTGCTGTGAGGCAACAACGCTACCGCTGCACCACCGCAGAACTACATCCCACAAAAAGCAAAGTAATTTTCTAATTTGTTTTATATAATCAATCTTTTTTGCCTTTTGTTCTCAAACAGAGCATGGAGTGGCCAAATTTGAAATTAAATGCTTAATGATAGAGTACATTCATATGTACACTGTTTCTAACTTCACCATAGATAACATGCCAGGTGAAGCATATACTCTTAACAAGTATGAAGTACTTCACTAACCACGTTGAAACTACTAACATATCAGCAGTAAAAAAACAGCAAAAAAAGACCAGATATGCACAGCACCCAATCAAAGACACTGGTCAAGCAATTAAAAATGTACAGAAATCTGCATCCTTCCCTTTATGATTGCATCAGAGGTGATTCACATATTTCTTCTGAAAAAAAAAAAAAAAAAAAAAAAAACAAGTGTTCCAGCACAGCCTCTCATAAACATATAACAATAGCAAATGCATCACAGCAGATGCATATTACAGCCAACCAGAAAGACCCTAGCAAAACACATACAAATACAAAGACCTGTGCAAATCTTCCTTTACCAGGGCAAAGGTAGGGAGGGCATTAGTCTGTGCTGCAGACAGCTTGGGTCTGGACATGAGGTAGGCCAGTTTATTGACTGTGGCAGGCCTTGGAGATAAATGTCTGGCATTCTGCTTCATGGAGTTTACTGATCTTTTAAGTGCCTACTTCAGGTTCACTGTAATGAATACCCACACGAGGAAAAGAAAAAAAATGTGACTGCTGTGTCATCTGTTGGAGATTCCTTAATAAGGGCCCTAATCCTAGCAATGGCCGGGATGATATGCTATATCAAAACAGGGCAGCTACAGAAATGCAGCCTGTGCAGAGATGTATTGGTGCCGCCGATTACATCTGTAGGGATGTGGATATACATAAATCATTCCTCTTAACCAACAATGCTCCAAATGCATCACGGACTCAAAACTTTAACTAAACATAAAAAGGATCACAGGTTACTTGGAACGAGTCATCATCCTGGCAGATTAAAAATAGCACAATACTGCAGAATATACTTCAGAAAAAGTACGAACAAGTTACTTATTCAGGTAGTACTGAATGTAACTCCATGTAAAGATGATACTATGCTGAATGTGACAGCTAAACTCCAAAATCCAAGTTTAAAGAATGACAGAGGTACAATATGGTCAAAAGACACAGGCATCTAAAAGTCTTGTTACTGGAGATGGATGGAACTGTGACAATAGGGAACTAAACATTAGATCAATTATATAAAGGTTTGACCCCAGTATGGTCAGTGACCTGAATTCAACTAATGACCAAGGGAAGCCAGCTAGGGTGAGCTAGGAGTGAATGGCCAGTGCTGCCTCACTAATCGTGGGAAGAAGCACTGATGCAGGTTCAACTGCAGCAATGCACATAGGGAAGGCCTCAGATGTGCCCTTTGTGCTTAAAAGCTGAAGCTTGAAGGTGCAAGCCCAGATATGCAGTGCTTTACAGTCTAGCATTATGCAGCTGGATGCATGGAAAGATGTCCTGCCTTGAGTACGGCTCAAAAGGCACTGTACCATGTTTGCCAGCCAAGATGCGGAGGGAGTTTGGAGTATAAAAATAAATCTAATAATCCCTTGATGGATAATAGTGCTGATTCTTGGTTCATGCCTCCCTCTCTCAGTATCCTCTGCTTCTTAGGAAGGGATGAAATAGATTAGTCAGTATGGGATGGGGTAAATGATCATGGTGTGGGTAAGAAGCCAAATATTGTTTAAAATTAGAACTAATTAACAAACTAAGGTTGCACTCAGAATATTCTTCAACTCGGCTGTTCTCTAATCAAAATACAGTTGGTCAGATGATTCATCTCACAGTATTTCCTATTTTTGCCAACCTTATTAAAGGAAACATACAGGTTCATAGGTAGGTACTAGGCTATAGGCCCAAGGGCCTAAGTCAGTCTAGCCAACAAGGTTCCCTGGCTTACGCCACCCAAGAAAGTTAATTTCCTGTGTCCCTGTTGAGCAGAGCCACAGAAGTTATCCCCATGGTGTATTTCCTATTTCCCATTCACTCAGCAAGATTTTTCTTGAAGAGTGCTAATGAGGAACTTTGCTTGACATAGATGGGTAGCTTTTTCCATATTATAGGAAGTCTCTAGGACAGGAATCTATCCCTCCAGTATGTCCTGTTTATTGTGGTGACAAGGTTTAGGTCCCTAGAGCAAGTAGCTCGGAGGGATTGGGATTTCTTTAGGTGTAGCATGTCCAACAGCTGCGGGTTTGGGATAGCTTTATGTGTTACACAGAGATCTCCTTGGAGTAGACGATATGCTACAGAGTAAAGCTGGAATTTTTTGAGACAGTCAGTGTAGGGCATCTGTTTGAGGCCAGTAATCCTCTTTGTGATGTACATTTGTGGCCTTTCCAGCTGCTGCAGATGTCTTGTGAGGTACATTCCAAAAGGGGCGTTGTTCTCTATAATGGGTCCAATGAGTGCCGAGTAGAGGGGAACAATGACCTCTTTTTTCCTGGATGAGAACCCTTTTGTGATGAGGTGTGCCACATAGAAGGATTTCCTGACTACTGTGGCAATGTGATTATCAAAGGAGAGATCAGGTCTCTTATCACACATTCGGCATTAAGTAGACTGCTGTTTATGTGGTAGTTCATGGGTACAGAGTTTTTACCAAAGGGGATGATAATGCACTTTTTGGCATTGAGCTTGAGGCCATGCCTCTGACACCAGGCATCTGTCTCAGTGAGGCCCTTCTGTAGGATGTCCACACCATTTGGGGACTTGACTATGGCTCCTAGTTTGCAGTCATCTGTGAACTTCATTAGCCAGAGGCTTTCTGTATTAGTCTGTACTTCAGAGAAGTAGATACCAAACAGGAGAGGTCCCAGGACTGAACCCTGTGGTACTCCACTTGTCACTGGTTTGAAGTCAGATTTGGAGTCTGCAACTTTTACAGTGTGGGTTCTGTCAGTGAGCCAGTTGGCAACCCATCTTGTGATGTAGGGATTAATACCTAGTTTAGCGAGTTTAGCTATAATTCCAGAATGGGGGATGGTGTTGAAAACCTTGGCGAGGTCAAGATAGGCTGTGTGAACCACCTTACCCTCGTCTACGGCTTTGGTGACTGCCTCAAAGAAGTTGATCAGGTTCAGAAGGCATGATCTGCCTTCCACAAACCCGAACTGGGTGGGGTCCAGAGTTTGGAGATTACCAATGTCTTTGTTTATGAGTTCCATGATGATACGTTCCAACGCCTTGCAGACCAGGCTCATCAGGCTAATAGGGCGATAGTTCCCAGGATCAGTGGCGGCTACCCCTTTGTGGAATGGGATAACTGTTAGCTGTGCGCCATTCAGTGGGCACAAAGCCTGACGTGAGACTATCATTGAACATTGTGCTTAGGTGGGAGCCAGTTCGTTCTGAAGTTCCTGTAAAACGCAGCCTGAGATGTTGTCCAGTCCCATGAATGCTGTGTTTTTGGTTTTAGAGAGTGCAGCTTTTACCTGCATAGATGTGATTACAGGGACTCTGCATTCTTCCTGTATAGATATAGGCCTTTTAGGGGGTGAGAGGTGGGTAAAGTTAGCACTGAACCTATCTGTCAGGATGTTGGCAACATCAGTTGGTTCTGTAATTTTCATGCCAGGTGTTGCCATCGAGATTCTTGACATAACTATAGAATGCTTTGTGGTTGCCCTTAGAATCAGTGGCGATTTTGTTTTCATAGTTAGCTTTGGAGGATCTTATAAGGGATCTCAGTTTCTTACTGAGGCTGACCAGGGAGCTCCTCCACTCATGGGATTTTACTCTCTTTTGCAACAGTTTCTTCCTTCTGTTGAAGAGTTTGTTTATGGCAGGGGACCACCAGATTGGTGTCATTTTTTTGGAAGATAGCATCTTGGTTCTGCTTGGGATAGCACGATCCATGCACTCGTGTAAGTGCTTATAGAGTGCATTTGTTTAGGATTCAGCCGTTGTAACTGTATTGTCCATCTGCATGGGTGTCATGAAGTTCGTCACTTCTCTCTTAAGAAGCATGAAGTTGGCTTTGGAGAAATTTTTTACCATGGTTTCCTTAATGATGGGTGGGGGAGGGATGTGGATATCTAGGGTGATTAGCTTATGGTTGGATTTGACCAACGAGGAGTGGATTTCAGGTGTGGAACACCGGTCACTCATGTTGGTAATGACTAGGTCTGGGATATTGTTGCTCCTGGTGGGGGTATGGATAAGTTGATCTAGGCCATTGGAATTTATGAATTCCAGAAAGCGTTGAGCAAAGGAGTTGGTACATGAGTAGTTTTCCCAGTTAATGTTGGGGTAGTTGAAATTGCCCATTATTAGGGTGTTTGGTTGAACCCTAATATTTTCCAGTATATCAAGAAAACAGGAGTGGGAATCCTGGGGCATGGTGGAGGATCTGTAGCAAGCTACAATTTGGAATGCAGTTTTGCCCAGAGTTAGTTGCGCTTGGATAACCTTGGATGCATTATGCTGCACAACTAGCCTGGAGGTATGGATATCCTTAATGAATATGGACACACCTCCGCCTTTGGTGTTCCGGTCCAGGTTAGATGGCCGAAAAGTGTGGTAATGCAGGGGTGCTCTCTAGAGCCTTGTACCAGGTCTCAGTCACTGCACAGATATCGATGTTCTCCATTTTAAGGAGTGCCTCGAGTGAGTGCATTTTGAGATTTAGATTTCTAGCATTGAGTAGCATTAGCCTCAGTTTTTGCTTGCCTGTTCCTGTTACGGTGGTGAATTTGTCATTTGAACCTTGCCTAAAAAAGCCACTATAGGGGAGGAAAGAGCCTTAGCCAGTATCCTGAATCCCAGGGGCAACAGGTGCAGGCCATCTCTGGCAAAGCATCGTGGTATGTTGACCATGTCATCCCAGGCAGACAGACACTGGATCCCCTTAGAATGATACCAGAAACTTAGCCAATTGTTGAAGTCAATTATTTTGTCCTTGTACTGCAGTATAATTCTGGGCGATGGCAGGATGCTACTCAGGGCTAGGGTCATACCTGCCTGGGCTACAAGATCAGAGAGCTCTTCCATGTCTCTTTTCACGTAGTCCAGGGAGGTATGTCTCAAGTCGTTCACACCAACATGGACAATGACAGAGTCATATTTGTACTTGTTGTGGAGTGACCTGAGTGTGTGGGTTACGTGGTGGATCCTGGCACCCAATAGGCAGCTGACAGTAACCTTCTTCTTGTTTAGCCTGGTGAGGGGGACATCAGTGTGCCTGACTATAGAGTCACCTATGACTAGTGTGTTGGGTACATTGGTTTGCCTTATGGGCTGTGGTTTATTGGCACACATAGTCTGTGGGCTATGTGTCATTTGGGTTATGTTGAGGGGTGGAGGTTGCTTGCGTTTCTGCTTTGGAGGTCTCTGTTGCTTGAGCAGATTATTATTGAGAGCCTCTCAGAATGGTTTTGTGTTTCTATGTGTGGATTTTGGTGGTGTAGGTTTAGTGGGACTATGCGATGAGTGTGGTGTGGTGCAAGTGTTTACCTTCTCCTCTTGACTGTCATGTTCAGTCTTGGTTGGAGAGCTTTACCTCCA
The DNA here is from genome assembly GCF_019279795.1 of Protopterus annectens. NCBI lineage: Eukaryota > Metazoa > Chordata > Ceratodontiformes > Protopteridae > Protopterus > Protopterus annectens. Next base: position 656,651,036 of record NC_056745.1, on the reverse strand, counting down.
GTTTGGCTAGATAAGTACATCTTTCACAGGTTGTGGTGTTGGGTGGTAGGAGTAGAGGGTTGTCTGTGTACATGAGGCAATTGCTACATTGCCTCAAGATGCCCAGATTCATCAGATAGACAGGAGAGAACACTGGTAGCTGACCCTAAGACATGCCTGAATAAAAAACTACTTTTCTCTAAGTGAGGAAAGTGAGTATAAGAGCTGTTTTTCTCTAAGCAAGTGAGGAAAGTAAGTAAAAAACTGTTTTCCTCTAAGTAAACAGGAATGTTGAGTGATGTCGTAATTTGTAGCTTACTTAGGGCTAACAACAAGTTCTGAGCAAGTGCTGAGCACAAATAAGCAAATTCAAGTGCTAAAACTAAGAATCTGTACCTGGATCATGTGGTAGATAGGGTACCTAGTGCTTACCACTCCCACTGATAAGCTAGAAGGCTTCCCTCCAACATAAAAAGGCTTGGGGTCTCAGAAGCTTACAAACAGTCCTTGATACAGCAAATCTGGACTAGACTTGTTACAAAAAAGATGGGAAACAAGCACAAATGCGGGCTTTTAAACCAGTAAGTTGAAAGATATGGAAAAACTGCTAAATGGCCAATAAACTACAATTTCTGGGTCAGAAGCCACTCTTGTGGTAGATAGGCTATCTAGTGCTTACCACTCTAACCACACCAATATTTATAAAACTTTCTATATAGCTATCTGTAAAAACTCAAAACTAATAAAGCAAACAAATCTCTATGTACATAAAAATAATATTGAGTTGTCAACATTGCTATATCTTAGACATAGTAATGTTGACAACTCAATGTAATAAAAACACATATATATATATATATATATATATATATAAAACAGTTTTATCTTTAGTTTAGTTGATTTTTTAGAGATCGAAAAGAATGTCTATCGATGAATGTTGTCAGTCATCTCTATGCATATTTTTATGTAAAGAGAAGTCTATTTATTTTTATTTTTATGTACAAAGATTAGTTTGCTTTATTAGTTTTGAGTTTTTACAGATAGATATATAGAAAGTTTTATAAATATTTTATATTGTGCTGTTATTGTTTATATAATTCAGCTTATAATTTATATACAGTATAAGTAATAGTCTGTGTTTTTTGTACCATATATACAGTCCTTGTTTCCATTATACAGCACTAGCACTTTATGAGAAGGGAAACTTCATTAGTAATTTCTCATTGATAACATATACTGATTGGCTAGGCTGTTAATGAGTTTAGATTTAAAAGCTAGCATTTGATTTCTTTGATCAACAGTCTGAAGAAGCATTTGTTATAAATGTGAAAGCGCTAATTGTTTTAACGAGATCTGATTGCTTTGTTATTTTATATATTGAAGTTTCAACTTTGAGTTCATTAAACGGTTTACTTTTATTTGCCGTGGTGTGTCTCAATGGGAATTAGTTGAGAGATATATTGTTTTGCCGTTTTTGGGACACTTCATCCTTGCGAGTGGTGTTTTCTATTTTTTCAAATTTAAATATTAGATAACCCAAGTAAACACAAAATGCAGTTTTTAACTGATGATTTTATTTATTAAGGAAAAAAAAAACTATCCAAACCTACATGGCCCTATGTGAAAAAGTAATTGCCCCTAAACCTAATAACTGGTTGTGCCACCCTTAGCAGCAACAACTGCAATCAAGCGTTTGCGATAACTGGCAATGAGTCTTTCACATCACTGTTGAGGAATTTTGGCCCACTTTTCTTTGCAGAATTGTTTTAATTCAGCCATATTGGAGGGGTTCCAAGCACAAACTACCTTTTAAGGTCATGCCACAGCATCTCAATTGGATTCAAGTCTGGACCTTGACTAGGCCACTCCAAAACCTTCATTTTGTTTTTTTTTTAAGACATTGAGAGGTGGACTTGCTGGTGTGTTTTGGATCACTGTCATGCTGCAAAACCCAAGTGTGCTTCAGCTTGAGATCACGAACTGATGGCTGGACATTCTCCTTCAGGATTATTTGGTAGAGTGCAGAATTCATGGTTCCATCAATCACAGCAAGTCGTCCAGGTCCAGAAGCAGAAAAGCAGCCCCAAACCATCACACTACCACCACCATGTTTGACTGTTGGTATGGTGTTCTTTTTCTGAAATGATTTGTTACTTTTACGCCAGATGTAATGGGACACACACCTCCCAAAAAGTTCAACTTTTGTTTCATCAGTCCACAGAATATTTTCCCAAAAGTCTTGGGGACCATCAAGATGTTGTTTGGCAAAAGTGAGACGAGCCTTTATGTTCTTTTTGGTCAGCAGTGGTTTTCGCCTTGGAATTCTGCCATGCATGCCATTTTTGGCCAGTTCCTTTCTTATGGTTGAGTCATGAACACTGACCTTAACCGAGGCGAGTGAGGCCTGCAGTTCTCTAGATGTTGTTCTGGGTTCTTTTGTGACCTCTTGGATGAGTCATCTCTGTGCTCTTGGGGTAATTTTTGTAGGCCGGCCACTCCTGGGAAGGTTCACCACTGTTCCATGTTTTCTCCATTTGTGGATAATGGCTCTCACTGTGGTTCGCTGGAGTTCCAAAGCTTTAGAAATGGCTTTGTAACCTTTTCTAGACTGATAGATGTCAATTACTTTGTTTCTCTTCTGTTCCAGAATTTCTTTAGATCGTGGCATGATGTCTTCCTTTTTGGGATCTTTTGGCCTGCTTCAGTTTGACAGGTTCTGTTTAAGTGATCTCTTGATTCAACAGGTCTGGCAGTAATCAGGCCTGGGTGTGGCTAGTAAAACTGAACTCAGGTTTCCCAAAAATGGGATTAACCACAGTTACTTCATTATTTAACAAGGGGGGCAATTACCTTTTTCACATAGGACCATGTAGGTTTGGATATTATTTTTTCCTTAATAAATAAAATCATCACTTAACTGCATTTTGTGTTTATTTGGGTTATCTTTGTCTAATATTTAAATTTGTTTGATGATCTAAAACATTTAAGTGTGACAAACATGCAAAAAAATAAGAAATTAGGAAGGGGTCAAATACTTTTTCATCGCACTAGATTTACTGCTTTGGTGTTGATTTGCATCCACTTACAAATGCTTGTATGCAATTCATATTCTGATATTCAACAGTCCAGTTCATTAGGACGTGAGTGAAATATGTGGAGTTTGCAGACTTGTTTACTTGTAAATGGTATACATCTGGCAATCTGTGTGAAATCTATACATGGCATATTTTATTTCTTGCTTATAAATGTACAAAAAAACTCTGATTCAGCATATTATTTCAGCTCTATAATTTTACTTTACACTAATCCATTTTTAACAACTTGATTAATTTCTGTTCGTCTGTTGATTTACAACCGGTTACAGCTGCTAGCTTGAAATTCAGATTTACTGTATTACATAATAATTAATTAATGCTGAGAATGGCTACATTAACTGATGAATGCAAATGTGAATTAGTACTATTAATCAAATTGATAATTGTCTCAATGATGTCTATGTATGGCAACAGTACATTTAGAATTCCAGCTTCAGGCACAGAAAGTTAACTAGTTGTAAAGTTACTATACAAACTGCAGTTTTAAAATCAGAGTTCATAGGCACTGTCATTTGACTGCAGCCTTTTTATATGCTGTGTTAAATTGCAGATAAGACTTGTAGGGAAACAGCACACAACTGACTACCTTGCAATAATAAGACTGATTCTCATTGTAAGGTACAAACATTCTTCTACCTCTGTTTGCAAGTGCACAGTCATGGTTCTTGTTAACGTCTTGCCTCACTAGCTCTCTTCATACAAGTGACACCTGTTGTGCACAGCTTAAGGGAAGTTGGAATAATTTAAATCCACACATCTGCCATATCCTACCTGATCAGGTATTTCAACAAAGACAAAATATGCAAATAACATATGTGAGAAGAAATATTTCTGTGGTAACACTTTTTCTTGAAATAAGTGTCCTACAGAAAATAACTGTAAAATACCAAGTATAACCAACTGTCTGCTCTATAGTGTTACAGACTACCACAGAGTCCTGCATGTTTACTTCCAGAATTTCTTGCCGTTCAATTCATTCCACATCCCTATGAGCATCCATGATCATGCCCATCCAATACACTTTGATAATAATACAGCTTTACAATATAAACTGCAATACCTTCTCAGGCTGCAGAGATACAAATCTACTCTGTTCTGAGTAGCGATTTTGAAAAGCAGCGTCTCTTTTATGTTGAACACATTTAAAAGGTAAATGAAACCTAAATAGCATCTACCAGATCGATAACTCACAGGTTTCTGTCTTCTTCGCACTGAGCACACCCACGGTGATTACCTACTACTGCAACCTTGCTTGTAACGCCTCCTCCTCCTTTAGTAAGGATCGATTCAATTGCAGCATTACAGTCATCTGGTGGCCTATTCAATCCCTTCCACTTGATGAAGCTGTAGTTTCTGTTCAACTCCTAAAAGAACTCGCCCCCAATACAAACTAAAAGAATTAAATCAAATCTAAGACTCTGGCTCTCAAAAAGTACTAAGCTGTTCATGAAAAAGAGAGACATAGCCTGGAAAAATGGAAGCAAGTTAAACCCATAGCTGTTCATCAGTACTATGAATTTCTCAGAAACTCCCCTAAAAATCAAATAAAAAAACAATAAAAAAATACTAAATTAATATACAGGCAGCAAACTGTAACAACACCAAACTTTCTGGATTACAATCAACCAGCTATTAAAACCCAGTATACCAACACAACCTACACCTAAGTTCATTTAACCAAACTGACAACATAGCCAGCATATTCAATATCCACTTCATCCAGACAGTAACCTATTTTATTAAACCTTCAGCATAGGCAGACACAGGTTCCTCTCCTCCCTCACTGGCCCCCATAGCAATTGCTCTCAAACCAGTCTCAATTTCTACAATGAAAAAAATAACATTACTGTCCTTAAAACCTACCACCCTTACTTCTGATAACATAGCATCTGAGTACTTAGAAATTGCTGCTGATGCTCTAGCGTTTCCTGTGTCTGTCCTAATCAACCACTCCATTACCAAAAACTATATCCCTGCCCTATGGAAAAGGTGCTACATTCTTCCGCACCATAAATGTGACAACTTAAATGACCTCACAGACATCATGTCTATAGCCATACTGTCTCCACTGTCAAACATTCTGGAGAAGTGTATCCACTCTCAACTTCTCAGCTTTCTCACTGACAGCTGCCTCCTTTCCCCTACACGGCATGGTTTCTGTCCTTTAAATAGTACATATACAGCTCTCCTTAGTTTTATAACATCTGATGACCGATAGAGAACTTAGTCGCAGCACTTTTTTGAGATTTATTCAAAGCTTTCAATATGCTATCCTACCAGAAATTGCTTCAAAAAGTGTCTCACATAGCAGTACATGAAACATCGCTATCTTGGTTCTCCAGTTACCTTTCACACATGCAACAGGTAGTAAAATGGCAAAATGACATCTCTTTGCTTCTCGTTACATTGAATATCCCTCAAGGATCTACTTCAGGACCCCCGTTGTTCAATATATTCATTAATGATCTCCACTTAGCTTCTAAACAAGCCACTGTCCTACAGGATGCAGATGACTCAATAATCGTCTCTTGTACTAAAGGCATAGTAGATATGTTAAAGCAGCTCACCAAAGAGTCTTTCTCCACCATACAGGCCTGGTTGTCTGATACACAGCTGCTCTTTAACCCTAAAAAAAACAAAACTGATCCTATTTATCCCTAAGCATTCAATGGACTACAAAAATAACTTAAACATCACTTCCTCTGACACCACCAACACAGAACAAGTAAGTCTTGACAAAAGCTTAACATTTACATAAAACTAGCACAAAAAACACCTACCAAATGATAGGTGCACACTGTATAGTCAAACATTACCTCACAGAAAATGTCAGAAAAAATATTGCTCAGTCCATTCTCATCTCTATACTACTTTATGCTGCTCCCATCTTGATTACCCTACATTTCACTCAGCTCAAACTCTTGAAACAGTGCAATAATAAGGTGGAAATTTGTTCAGACAATTATTATAGGATAACATCACTGTCTGGTCTTAAAAGCTTCAACAGTTAGAGGTAAGGAATTAGCTTTCCCAATGAGTCACCTCCCACAAACTCATCTATTATCCTGATAAATGATCTAGTTTTTAAAATATTCTCCAACTTTACACCCTAAGACAGCTGGGATCCACAAGCAAAATGTTGTTAAGTTTTACTCAGCTGGTGACTCTCTGTTCTCCTTCCTGGCCAAGATATGGAGCTTTTTCACTCTCACTCTACGACAGTAAACTCCAACTATTTTAAAGACAATCAAGAGAATACCTAACAGATACCTGGCTCTGTACTTATACAACTCCTGGATGATAAATGTCCTGTCCCTTACTTCCTTCTAGTCTTTTCCAGCACTTCATCCTCAGTTATTGGTTTAAATTACCCTCCTTGTTCTCTACGTCTCCCTCTTATTCCTTCTGATATCCTAAAACATTCACTCTTGCATCTTAACATTAATCCTCATTTTCTCTCCTTCTACCAAGTTCATTTCCAAATATGTTTTGTAGTTGTTTACACGATGCTGCTATAAATTACTTGTATATCTCTGTTTGCTATGTTCTTTATGTAATGTTGTAATTTTTCTGAAGGTTTTCTCTCTCGGCCACCACTGAAAAGGGTGTAGCATTCTGCAATAAATTAAACAATAACTTATATTTACTGACTTAACATCTCTATTTTTAAGCTATAATTAGTATACAACTTTTGGGAAAGTATTTTAAAAATATTCAGCCTAACATCCATTTTGAAGTGAATTAGTGAACTTGGCTATCTGTGTATTTGTAAAAGCAGGAAGGTGTGTGTGTGTGTGTGTGTGTGTGTGTGTGTGTGTGTGTGTGTGTGTGTGTGTGTGAGCGAGTACACATTCTCTCTTTCGCTCTCTCTCTCTCTTCCTCTCTCTATCTTAATATCTGTACACCTGCCTTTGAGACGCAATGTTTTTTTTTTTGCACATCCAGGCTGAACTAGTGAACAGTACTCTGAGATTTTACATGTGAGTGTGTGTGTGTGTGTGTGTGTGTGTGTGTGTGTGTGTGTTGGGGATATATCTATGGATCATAGGATCACAGGAAGTTACTAACCTATTGGCTTGGAGGCCCTTATAAGCCTAGCCAAGAGTTTAGCCCATGTTTAGATAAGTCAGCACCTAGTGCCCCTATCCAGCAGGGCCACAGGTGGAATCCCAGGGGTGTATTTTCTGTTTCCCATCCAGTTATCCAGTTTGCAGTTAAAAAGGGATAATGAGGTACTTTGCTTGACTTGGAGATGGAGTCTATTCCACAGATTGGGGAGTCCCTGGGACACAAATCTGTCCAGCCAACAAGTCCTACTGATGTCACACACCAAACTGAGGTCGCACATACAGGTTACTCGAATGCAGCTTGACTTGTGGATATGCAGCAGTCCCATCAAGGTGGGGTCTGAGATTGCTTTGTATGCCAGACAGAGGTTACCTCTGAGGAGTCTATCTGAAACTGAGTAGAGGGCAAGGTTTTTAGCCTATCTGCATATTGTAGATGTTCAAGGCCCTGGATTCTCCTGGTGAGGAACCTCTGTGGTCTCTCCAGCTGCTGCATGTGCTTTGAGAACTATGGGTCGAAAGGGGCATTGTACTCAATAATGGGCCTTATAAGGGAAGAATACAGGGATGTTATGACCTCCTTTTCTCTGGATGAGATACCCTTACTTATGAGGTGGGCCATGTAGAAAGCTTTCCATTCAACAGAAGCAACATGGTGGTCAAAAGACAGGTTGCTATCAATCTGGGTGCCCAAATCCCTCACAACTGACTGCGTGCTTAGGACGTTGTTATTAATGTGATAATTTCTAGAGTCGTCACTCTCCCCAAAGGGGATGATAATCCATTTTTTGGTATTCAGCTTGAGGCCATGGTTCTGGCACATTATGTCCATATATAGAAAAATCAACATACTGAAGAGCTGGTGAACAAAAAGTTGTGTTCAATCAAAAATGAAAAGTTAAACTTTTGTGCAGGGTTACAAACCCCCCTGAACCTCATATGACCTGCTAAATAAATATACTAACTGCAAGATTGCATTATACCACTGAAAGGGCAAATTCCCCAATCCCCACCATACTGTGATTTCTCACAGAAAAAAAAGCTGGTACGGGTAATAAGCTGACTTTTAATCATCTCTACCAGTTTTTTTCCATTCAATCAGCTGACCTGATGAACAGTGTGTGTGTGTGTGTATATATATATATATATATATATGTATATATATATATATATATACACATATACATATATATATATATATATACACATATATATATATATATATATATATATATATATATATATATATATATATATATACATATATATATATATATATATATATATATATATATATATATATATATATATATATATATATATATATATATATATATAATATATATATATATATATATATATATATATATATATATATATATATATATATATATATATATATATATATAATATATATTTTATATATATATATATGTATGTGTGTGTGTGTGTGTATGGGTTCCTTATCAGTTGATCGAGTTTTTAGAAACTTGAAATTCATATGCTCAAGACCATATGATTGAATTTTTGAATGGAGATCATGGTACAGTGCAGATCTGGAAATTTACCCTTTTCCTCATTGTAGTGTGATCTCGGAGTTTGTATATACAATTTGCAGAGGGTGTGGGGGTGCAAGGGAACATGACCCCCTGTAAAAACGTAAAAAAAAGGTACATTTTTTTTTTTATGTTCAAGTTCTTGGAAACTCGATCATAAGATTTCAACTGTATGAATTTCGTGTTTCTGGAAACTCAATCTGACATAGACCCATATATATATATATATATATATATATACACACACACACACACACACACACACACACACACACACACACACACACACACACACACACACACACACACACACACACTGTAAATTCAAATAGAAACTGGATGTAGGACATATATAAAAACAGGTTTGTTTTCACAAATCAAAAATGAAAACTAAAACTGCAGCCTACTTGGCTTTGCAGTGTCAAAAAATATAAATTAAGTTGTCTTCATCAAATATTCTTGGCTCAGATTGGCCCTCAATGATATAGGCTCTTTCTCAATAAAAATTCAAAATTTCAGGCCTCTTCCAGGTCCTGTTTCTACCTTTATAAGCAAGTACGTCCGCAGAAGGTACATTATGCAGGTTAGAACTAAATGGGCTTTCCTACTCCACACTTCCAAAATCAACCTTCAAAATGATTCTTCAGGTGAGGAACTAACTTCCTGGTTTGCTACTTTCAGGCAACCTCCTTATATATACCTTTGAGTATCAATTAAAGTTTTGTCAGCTAGCTAACTGCTATGAAAACATTCTTAAAAATCCATACAGCAGTAGACTTACTGGCACCTTATACATTTTTAAAGGCACATTACATATTTTCCAGTCAATATGTTGAACTATCAGATTCCTAGAACAAATCCAGTGGATATGGAATCATTAACAATATGTTTTGGCACAGTACAATGGATCTGCACTTCTACTGGATAGGTCAAGTAGGTTCGCAGTATAATGAAAGGGCTGGAGGAATAAGGCTCATTCAGGGTCGGCCTTGGGTCAAGTGGTGCCTTAGTCAAAAGGGCTCAACAGCACCTCCTCCACAATAACTTGTACCCCCACCTTCGTCTATTTAGACCATCTAAATTACTGGAAAAGCACCCCTGATACAGCGGCGCCCTAGGTGGTGGCCTAGTTGGCCTTTGCCTAAGGCTGGCTATGGACTCTGCATTGCAATCAGTTTGCTATTAAACCACTGTGAGGGGTGCATGGACTGTTACCAAAGTGAAGAGCCTGCTTAACAAAAAGTGTTTCAAGGTACAGAATGCTAACATTCCTGCCAAAGACTCTCTTTCAGTATCTAAATATCTCACTTCTAATTTGAACAACTTCCTAATGATACACATACAGGGTAGTCCTGCCGTCAAAGTCCTGGAAATGCACTGCTAAGGTAAAGTCTTTAGTAAAACCAGGAGTTATTAATATAGGTTCAGAACATAGGATCCTTTTCAATTCAGCAAAACTCAAGCTGCCTCAAGACACTCATGACAGTCCCTTCCTGTGAGAGCTGTAAAAGAACAGGCAATAACAAAAAAATGAGGCAAAAACTTTATGAAGTATCCAACTAGCCCAAAAAAAGTCTTCACCTTCTCTTTTAGTAGAAAGTACAGGCCACTTATTTATGGCCTTTGCTTTTTTTAGTTGCTGTCTTACCACCCCTCTCCCTATAGGGTACTGCAAGTACTTGGGGTCCACCACACCCAGTTTACATTTCTTAGTACTTAAGAGTCAGGTGTGTCCATCTTATGGATTCTAACATACCTCTTTAGGTAAGTGAGATTCATGGTCCTCTTAATGAATAACATCATCATTACTCGTGTGGTGCCAAGGGTGATGCCAGTCTAAAGAAAACTGATTTAAAAATGTGACTTTTTCTCTCATTTCCTACTCATAATAAGGTTGATCTACAAAATATGTTAAACATTGTGACTTCTCCTGAGGTGGGAAAAGACATCAATGGAAGAGAAATACAAGAAATGTGTTTAAAATACAAGTCTGTGCTTCAATGCTTCAAGCTAGACAGCCACATAATGCAAGGAAACTAACTCTCCAGAACTGCAAGGAGACACTGATATGCAGGCAGTTATGAGATGTATACAATAGTTTCTATAACCAATAGTTTCTACTGTTTCTGGGTATAGGAAAAGCCTAATGTAGTTATTCTTAACTACTCTACAACATGTTGGGGTCTAATGTTGAATATTTTGTTCTTCTAATGTAGCCTGATGTAATGTTTTTCTGTGGAAAGGACATAGGGTAATATGATTATCCCCTGGGACATCATAAGAGAAGTATTGACCTGAAATGCGTGTACATATTAGAGACTGGTCTAACTCTAATCTTGTTCTTTCTTGTTCAACAATGACAGAGCTTTGAGAGATATCTGTGAAAAGCTTTGCTTTGTCTATGTATTTTCAATATTTTAACAACAGAGTAATTAAGTCCAGTAACTCTTCATTAAAAGACAGCTAGGATGCTGTAACTCAGATTCTTCTTTACATATTATCTCTAACCAACTGTCAGTTTGATATTCTTTGTGTACCTTCTCATTTTTTCTGAATATTTAACCTGTACTGCAGTTTTCTTTACTATTTAAGTTATGCTTATTTGTTCACTTTATGCTCCTGTTGCTGGTCTTGACTATATATGTATTACTGTGGTTTATTATCTGAAAACAAGGCTATCATTTACCATTGTAGGTTAACAAGCTGTGGCTCCAGCTTCCACTTATCTAGATCACTTGTGCCTACAACTAGTGAAATATGCTAAATTTGTATATTCATATTGGTTTAAATCAAAATTGTCAGGTAGCTGGTGGTCTTTGGCTATATCCAAAGTGGTGATAATACTACCATGCCAGGTAGACAACTGTGGGGAACTGGAGAATTCTGCCAGCCATCTGTGGGAATTGTGTGTGTGTGTGTGTGTGTGTGTGTGTGTGTGTGTGTGTGTGTGTGCGTGCGTGTGTGCGTGCGTGTGTGTGTGTGCGCGCGTATATATACGCACATAAATAATAACTTATGTGCAAGGCAGTTACCATGGATAATGACCAAAATTTCAATGACTCTGTGGTTCAGTAAAATGTGTTGAGAAAGAGGCCTGAAGTGCTATGCCAAAGATTCAGCTCTGTAAATGGCCAGTGTGCACTCTAGTCTGGATGTGCAGGATGGAATCTAATACCCAAGACAGCTGTGCATATTCCCTTTTTGTTCTTGGGAGCAGGTTGTATTTTGTGAATTGATTACTGAATTAGACTGGTATGACCTTTCTTTATTTTTATGCTAACCTGTTGGGCACCAGTGGTGTGATTCATTAGGCCTCACCTATTGTGTCAGAGTGATCCTTCCATGACATCAGGTATGCAGCAGCTTATCATCTGTAGGGCTTCAGTATTTTATTTATCAGTATCAGAATGGTGGCTGTGGTTCTTTGCAAAGCATACAGAAATACTGTGTACTGGAACAGAACATTGAGAGTTACAAAGCTGTTTTTCTTAGGCAGAGAAGGCAAGGGGCATCTGCCAATGTCCCTTCATGCACTCTAGTGTTGTTAAGTACATTGTCTTTCCTAAATTATCTATCAATTTATCAATTTTGGACACAGAATAGCTATCAAACTTTGAAATCCTATTTAGTTCCCTACAATTATTACAAAACCTAATGCTTCCATCAGGTTTAGGGCTAGCACTACTGGTTGCTCTAGCCACTCTGACTATTCTGTTATGCCTAGTTTGACCACTTTTGAACTTTTTCTCTTACCTACAGTTTATGTGACTTGGGTACACTGTGTAAGGTCTCAGTCTAACCTTCATATCAAGGGTTGTTCTCTATATTAAGTTCCATTAGTTTAGTTTCCTCAGGTATCACTGAGAACACTCCTTTGTTTCTTAATAAAAAATCCCTTACCTTGTGCCTTTGTATTTTTGACAAAGATTGAAAATCACTTGGCAACACAGGACCCGGACGCACATAAACAAAGGCTTTCAAAATAAGCAGATGAAGAAATCAAACAGCTGCTAGGTCTCCAAAAAGATCCTTTAATGTAACCAGGCAAAGTAAAAATCCACAATATCATCCAAGCGCTTTCACTCGACCACATGCGAGCTTTCTCAAGGCAAAAGGGTTTTTTGCCTTGAGAAAGCTCGCATGTGGTCGAGTGAAAGCGCTTGGATGATATTGTGGATTTTTACTTTGCCTGGTTACATTAAAGGATCTTTTTGGAGACCTAGCAGCTGTTTGACTTCTTCATCTGCTTATTTTGAAAGCCTTTATTTACGTGCTTCCGGGTCCTGTGTTGCCAAGTGATTTTCATTCTTGGTTTGATTTTGCTTTTAGTTTTGGTGTTTTTTGACAAAGATTGATCTATCTGCACTTAAGGGAGAACATTTGATGTCTCTTGTATGAACATCATCCTATAAGCTCTTTGCAGAACTATCTACACCTTTCCACAAATTCAGCTGATCGATGTGATAACTTTGCACTACTTTTTCTTTTCTGACTGTGTAACCTTAACGTTAGCTGCATTTATTCTTTCTGTCATCAAAAACAGGCCCTGCCATTTGGCTAGAAATTTCTGTGGAGAGCACTAGTACTACGTTGGGCATGTTATTATCAAAAACTGACTGGTCTCTCTACATGTGCTTCCTTACTACAGCCATTACCAGCTGTAATCCATCCTACAAGCTAACACTAAGCTTTATCACCCTTGTAAGCAGTGTCTTTTCTTGTGTCCTAGTTTCCTTAGCAATGACAAGCAGCTTTCCAACTGTCTTTGATACCTGTGACACAGAACATTAAATGTTTTAAACTTACATGCAGCTTATGGCACTTTTCAGACTGTGAACAGTAAAGTTTTCACCATCTACATCACCAGCTTTCCTCAGCATGGATTTCAGTGTTCTTTTAAACTTGTCTACTAATCCATCAGTCTTCAAATGTTTGACTTTAAAGCACTGATGTAACTGATGCAATGCCCTTGACAAATGGGGTGCCTCAGTCAGTAAGTACCTCCTTAGAGATATCCATTCTAGAGAATAACAGTCCCAGATTCCTGGCAATACCCTTAATAACTTTGTGCAGTGGCATTGCTTTGGGAAATCATGATGAATACTCTGTTATAATTGGTATATAGTATACCCACTAACAGATTTTACTAATGGCTGCACACGGTCCATTACAGTACATTGAAATGGTACCTTTATGACAGGTATTGGGATCAAGGGACATTTGTATTTGGGAAGGGGTACAGTTTTCTGGCATTTTGGGCAACAAGCACAGATGTTTTTATCTCTTTCATTAAAACCTGGCTAATACTCTTGCCTTAGACTTATCCATCCCCAGCTGACATCTCAATGAGACTATGGGCTAGCTTAACTACTAGTATTTATAAAGTGTGGGTATTAGCAACTGATTGGCATGTTCTTCACTTCTTTACTTGCTTGTATACAAGAGATCATTTTTAACTTAAAATAGGGGTATCACATCTCATGCATTACCTACCTCTGCAACCGAAGTTATAATCTCTCTTGCCCTACTTGAAGCATCACCCAATGTGTATTTTTTAAAATGTATATGGCTTATCTATAAGTCCACAAACTCAAGAGTTACTTTCTTCAGTAGCTTGCTTTTGGGGGGGGGGGGTAGAGGATATAGCTGCTTCCCATAGAAACAACGGCACTACAACTTCTATTTCTCTCTCTGCAAAGGATAGTTCTGAAGAAAAATCACAGTCACGTTTACTTTCTGTGTTATCAGCACAGACCTCTTGAGTGCTCTCTTTCATTTCAGGTTGCTCTCCCTACACCCTCGTGTAATTGGATACCACCATGTCACTTCCTTCCTTCTTCCCTGCATTATTCCTCCATTAGAAAGTGTACCTCACAACAAAGATTATCATCAATCTTACTGTTTTATTGGCTTACAGATTCCTGCTTCCTCGCATCTGCCTTCAACTACATTCAACTACATTCTCTGTTTTACACTAGCAGACACAGAAACACAGGTCTGCATTATCATGCTTATCTCACTTTCTGTATTCACTTTGTTCAGTGTCCTCACTTAGGATCCTTCCTTTTTATGTTTCTTTTTATGTTATTATCCACTCTGTTTCTGTATAAACATTTACTTGTATGTTTCTGTGTATACTTCTGTCTCAAACTAATTTTCACTTAAGCATTTTCTATTGTTTCATCTTTGATTCCTATACTTATATTTGCTATGGTTTAATTTCTCCAAATGCTTAGGTTTTTGCGTACCTTGTTGGGAATGGACCCCATTTCTAAGTCAGGACAAAATTAAAGCTCATGAAATACATTTTGCTTCAGTCTTTGACATTTGATACTAGTGCTCTTCTCAGCACCCACAATCCACTTAGAATTGCCTTTTTTTGTAGTTCATAAGGGGTTACTTTAACCGGTAGCATATCTAGTTTTTGATTGCAAGTCTTGGTATTTTACAGTGTTAAATCATTTCAAAGCCAAAATATTTCCACACAGTTCATAAGAGACAATAGTCACTGGGTGCAGCAATTTCAATAATCAGTGCTTCTCTCTCTCCTTTTCTCCTGAACAATAATATCCAGTCTGTTTGCTTCTACCTTCTTAGCTGCTGGTACGGGATGGTTCACAATCATTATGTCATTTTCAACAATCCTTTACGGTTCATGTTTCAAGTGTCACTCAGTTGCCTTTATGTTGTAATGTTTACAGTCTCCAGTGCAACTACCTTGCCACATTGTCATGTCTTTCAGTGCACAAATCTTCAGCCACAAGTATAGCACAACCTGCAGCAAGATGATGTTTCTAGTACTGTAGCACACAAAACCTACATTTGTCTGCATCTCCTACTACCTCTATGGATTTTGTGAACCATCTAGTATGTAATCACTAACTTAGCCATTTATACATCAACTTTTGGTCAACATGTGGTTGTTCCACCAGATCTCTACACTTCTTGCTTTAATTGTGTTTTTTCTATTTATCTTTTCTTGTTCTTTGTTTTATTTATTTATTTATTTATTTTTGTAGTTTCTGGTGCCACCTGACTTTTAGCCACATTTGGTTTGATCTCCATGCCTGCTTGTTTCTTAAAGACTTCTGCTAACCTAAGCAAAGGTCTTCTTAGACTTATTTTGCTCATGTTTTAGAACGTTCAATATGTTTAGATTGGATGATGTCAATAAAAAGCCTTCTCTACCTCTAACCTTGGCATATTTAATTCTTCAATAAACATTTCCATTTGTACTTTTCTGGATTTCCATATTTCTCTGCTTTATACAGACTTTCATATAATTTCCAAAATATTTCTAATACTTCTACACAATCCCTTGTTATCTTCCTTGTTATACACTCCCTAAGCTTGGTGCAGCCCTTTCTACTTTCTGCTGCCTGAGTAGTTGTGCTAAAAGTTTTTGTGCTCTAGAGTTATAAAAGAAAACAGTTGCTTAACAGCAATCTTTCTAACCTCATACATATTATTGAAGTAATCCCTTATTTTCTGTTTAGCATTCTGCAGTTGCTCCTCCTCTTGTTCTGTGAGATTCTCCATATTTTGTAATACTTTAACATTTATTAGGCCCTCTAAATAATTCATGTTACTTCTTTAACCATATCTCCCTTACTTTTATTTATCACCTATTTTTAAACTCCACATTAATTTTATCCCACTCCCTAGATATATTTTCAAAAAAAAATCTTTTATAATAGCGCCTGAATAATTTTGACTAACCACTCTTTAAGATCCTCTCTTTTCAACAGATAGATGGGAAAGCACCAGTGTCTCATTTTTATTTCACTACCTTGTGTTTTTATTTTAGTTATAATATGTGTATAATCTGAAATAGTTATTGGGTGCATATCAAAACCTCCAATTAAATGCACATGTTCCTGTGAAATATAAATTATGCTTAGCCTAGCCCAGTTTTTGTATCTGGGGAATAATATGTAAATTCACTCAAAACTCCTAGTACTGAATTCATATTGTCCATGGCAAATATTTTTATAATTTGTTTTTTAAAAATCTATCCTCTTTTGTTATATTTCCTTTCTGGGAACCCTAAACACATCTTCACCACTGCAAACAAATTCCAGTCCCCACCTATAAGTAATATTCCTTGCTAAAAGCTGATTATTTCTCCCAGAATTTTCTTAAGCTCCATTATGGCAGTTTCCAGTGGAATATAAATACATGCCATTGTACTCCACCTCCCTTGCCAGTAGCCCCTTACTACCACAAATCTACCACTACTGTATTTTTTATCCTCTTTCATCACTATTACAGATCCTCTTGCAATTAATATAAGTACTCCTCTCTTCCTTTGCCCCAGGTATTCTGCTGAATAACCATCCTGAAAACATTTCTTTATCAAATTCATATGTTTAGTTCCTTCCATGTGTGTCTCCTATAGCGTAGATATTTTTAATATAGTTCACTACTCTTTCATTTTTGTATTTATCTGTGGGATCATTAATGTTTAAAGACATTACAGAAAGCATCATATTCTTGAAAATTATTATTCCAACCTTTTATGTATAACAGCTTTTTTTGTTAAATATCTAGTTCCAGTTTTTGAGTTACATGCATGTACTGTTTGTAAGGTTAATCTTTTGTACAGTATTTACTTGTCATCTCCATTTGAGCCCATGCCGCATCTTACAGAACTTTTTGTTTTATTGAAAATCTTCAAACAAAAATACAACCACACCCAAATACCCACTAAAACCTATGATCTTAATAACACACAAAACAATGTACATCTTCAAATACTGAAGTTTTACCCTCCTAATAGGAACAAATGTTCTAAATTGACAGCCACACACACAAACTTGAGATATCCTAAAAAAAGGTTATCCATGCTAAGATGCATGGTATAGCCTGTGGTTCTATAATGTACTGTTTTCTCAGCTGGGAAAACACTTGCATGCTTCAGAAAACATTTTCTCCAAGCCATTTATTTCTCTTTATCACACTGGTTGCTAGAGACAAGAGAATCAGACAAAACTGCTTACTAGGGAAAAAAATCCTTATAATATTTAAACACTTTTTCATTTACTTGCTTTCTCTTGAAATGTGTTACCACATTAAGCTAATGGCCTTAACCCATTCTCCTATGCAAGAATGAGAAAAAGCACACTCATTTTTCTTTTGACCTGCTCTTTAAACCAGATCTTTTTTAAACATTGCAGTGCCCACATTTCTTAAAATTGAACAAGGAAAAAGGAAAAAAGAAGAAGGGATTAAAAAAAGAAAAAACAGGAGCATCTATTTACATTTAAAAATAAATGAAAAATCTTTACTTTCTAACATGCAAAGAAAATCATGCGCTGTTTAAATAATACTATTAAGAAAAAATATTTTACTTACAGCTAACTTTCTCCCTTCTCTTCCCCTCTCCTCAGTATTTTTCTGAGCATTAATGAGAAGTAGAGCACATACTTTAGAGTCCCCTACAAGTTTAACTAAGTCCAAGAAAGTCCAATATTTCCACATTTTCTTGTGCTATTCCTGTTCATCTCCATCCCCCAAACCCTGTCTCTGCTTCATTTCCAGCATACTCTCAAGGCTTCTAGTCAACTCTTGTGCTTTTTTCCTTCTCTCAAGCCTTTTCCATTGATACACTGGAAAAGGTTTCACTGCCACAGTCTTTCATTGTTTTTATTATCAGAAGACCAAGAAGCAGAATCTCCTTTGGTTTCATGGCTCACTTTCTGTTGGACAACTTTTGTATTTCTTCCTTGGCATGTACTTCATCAAAAAATGATTTTGTTACTCCAGGGAAAAATATTTTGAAGACGGGTGGTACAGCAGTTTGAATCCCATGCCTGCTTCTCAACATTCCCTGAATAATGGAATCTATTTACTCCTCTTCTGCCTGGGGTACAATGAGTAGTCATTCTCCACAAACTCTCTTCTGTCTCCCACTTTTAGTCTTCTGTCTCCCACTTTTAGTACTTTGTCCTTCTGCCAGAGCTTTGTCAGAATCAACTCCTTCTGCTGGTAAGACTGGATATTTTCTATTAACGGTCTAGGCTGTTTTCTCATAGCCAAATGTGCAGCATATACACAATGTGCCCTTGCAATTAACAATTCCTATTGTGGAATACCAGTCCAATTTCTTATTTGTGCTTTCATAAAATTAATACAGTTTACTCCTTCTAGCTTCTCGATACAGCAGAAAATATCAGGTTTTCCATACATGCTCTGTCCTCTAATTCTGTTATTTTTTGAAATATCTCTTTTTGTGCAGTCTCATATTTAGCCATCCTTTTCTTCATTTCAAGTTCTGAGTTTTGAGTTTTGCAGTTTTATCATACTACCTTTTTTAAAAACAGTATAAAAGTGTTTTTGTCAATGGCAGGATGATGCAATAAATGAAGAAAAAGTGAAGTATGCGCTAAAGTACAGAAATGTGCAGTGAAATTAATAATGTACTAGAGTATTATGGTATAGAAAAATAACTATATAAAAGACATTGAGAAAAAAATTAGGACATTACTATTTAGGCAGAGATATTATTTAAAAGGGAGAAGGGAGGAGGTATCTGCATACTGCATACTTTATAATCATAAAGGAGGATATTAATATAGTGAGGGAAATGAAAAATGTAAAAGGAGAGGTAAAAGAAACATAAGAGCAAATTATGAGTACAGCATGTTGAAAATATGTATAACAGTAAAAAGTAGGAAAATAAGAGAGACTGGAAAGTAAAAAAAAATCCAGAATGAGTTAAGGAAGAATTTGAAACAGAAATTGCTGTTAGTAAAATGGATGAAGCATTTAGGAAAGTAAATGTTGATTCAGTATCAGGCTCAGATAAGTTATAGGGTACAGAATGTAGAAGAAATTAAACAATTGGTAAAGAGAGTAGGATTCCTATTACAAGACCAAAGATGCATTCTTTCGAATGCGTGGTCAAACTGAAAAGACTGAAAAGGCAGAATATCGAAGCGGCTTTTAAGCAAATTCTTTCCCTGGGGTAGAATTCACCTGGCCGCTTCGTTACTTTGCTGTTTTCAGCACTGTAGTGCAATCTCAGTGTTATTATATTTAAGTAGGGGGGTTTTGGGGGGTGTGGGGGGCAAAGCCCCCCAATTAATGTAATGTTTAAAGTGTTTTCTTTTTTTTTTTTTTGTTGGAACAGCAATTGTTTTCCCTTGGAAAAAAAAATTGCTGTTCTGACAGTTCGACATTGTAAGCTTTCGCTTACATAGGGTTGATTAATCACTGTTCGCTTTTTTAAGCATTTGGTGATGTAATATAGACCCAGAGAATATTTTGTAAATGTACTGAAGGAATGGTTGAAGGAAGGGTTTGTTTATGAAGACTTATGTAGTGGAACATTAACATTTACATGGAAGAAAGATAAGAATGAAATAAAAATTGGACACCCATCACACTAAATAACACAGATTATAACATTTTTATGAGAATAATACAGAGGAGAATGGAAGAAAGAATACGGGATATTATGGAAGAAAGCTTACATAGTATAAGGGATGTCAAGAATTGTCATAGGTTGTGAGAAAATTTGTAAATAATATAAGTAAAAGGGAGGATGTGGAACTTATAGTTGGTGATATTAGCAAGGCATTTGATACAGTAGGGCATGACACTTTATGGGATTTTATGGAGAAGTATGGAATAGGTAATACAATTAGGGGTGTGCATACGTTGATATATCAAAATAACAGAGTGACTGTGTGTTAGTGAATAGGTGGCTAAGTAAAGCTATATGCATAAACTGTTGTTAAGGCAAGGATGTCTTTCTTTTTATTTTGCTGCTCACATTAGGGGTCACCACAGTGGATCATCTGTTTCTATTTCTTCCTGTCCTCTGCATCTTGCTCTGTCACACCAACCACCTACATGTCCTCTCTCAGCACATTCATAAACCTTATCTTAGGCCTTCCTCTTTTCCTCTTACCTAGCAGCTCCATCCATATTATCCTTCTCCCAATATACACAGCATCCCTCCTCAGCACATTTCCAAACCAATGCAATCTCACCTCTCTGGCTTTGTCTCAAACCATCCAATCTGAGCTAACTCTCTAATATACTCATTTCTAATCCTATCCATCCTCGTCACACCCAGTGCAAATCTTAAAATCTTCAACTCTGCCACTTCAGCTCTGACTCCTGTCTTTTCATCAGTGCCACCGTCTCCCACCCATATAACATAGCTGGTCTCACTACCATCCTGTAGACCTTCCCCTTTACTCTTACTGGTACCTGTCACAAATAACTGCTGACACTCTTCTCCACTCACTCCACCATGTCTGCACTCTCTTCTTCACTTCTCTTTCACACTCACCATTACTCTGAACTGTTGACCCCATGTATTTAAACTCATCCACCTTCAACAACTCTACTCTCTACATCCTCACCATTCCTCTGTCCTCACTTTCATTCACAAACATATATTCTGTATTAGTCCTCCAGACCTACATTCCTCTCCTCTTTAGAACATATCTCCACCTCTTCAGGGTCTCCTCTACCTGTTGCCTACTCTCACTAGAAATCACAATGTCATCCGCAAACATCAAAGTCCACAGGGACTCTTGTCTGATCTTGTCTGTCAACCTGTCCATCACCATTGCAAATAAGAAAGGTCTCAGAGCTGATCCTTGATGTAATCCCACCAGCAGCTTGAACGCATCTGTCATTACTACGACAGACTTCACCACTGTCACACTGCCCTCGTATATATCCTGTACCATCCTTACATACTTCTCTGCCACTCCCAACTTCTTCATACAATACCACAACTCCTCTCTAGGCACCCTGTTATAGTCCACAAAGACACAATGCAACTCCTTCTGACCTTCTCTATACTTCTCCATCAACATTCTCAGAGCAAACATTGCATCTGTAGTGCTCTTTCCTGGCATGAAACCATTCAGCTGCTCACTAATCATCACATCTATTCTTAAACTAGCTTCCACTACTCTTTCCCATAACTTCATTCTGTGGCTGATCAAGGATGTCCCATGAGTGGAATATTGTTTGCACTGATAATGAATGTGAAAGTGAAGTAGCTTATAAAATGAAAGATGGTGGATATGTAATGCAAAAGGAGGTGGCGATTCCATAATTTTGACTTACTCAGACAATACAGCTGTAGATGCTAAGAACAAAATATGAATGAGGGGAGTGTTGGTTTGTATGAATGGATGTTTACATGATATGGTAATGACTATAATGAAAAAAGTAAGGGTTTGGGTGATGTGGTGAAAATTGGGGCTGTGTATTTTTCATTGAATAGAGAAGTGTCTTTGCTAGGGATAACATTTGGGAACAATTATGTAGTTATGATGCAATAGGAGGGCTGGTGAAAGAAATGAAAGAAATATGAATTCTTTGGAGGACGTATAGAGAAGCATTCAGGAAAATGGTTTATCTGTTGAAGTCTGTACTAATAAGAAAAACAGTACATATGTCAAATGCTTATAAGATCCCAGAAAAATACGAAAAGGCAATTTTGCAATTGTTTTCTTTTATATGGGGTTCAAGATTAAATAATGCGAAAACAGGTCTGTTGTATGTGAATGAGGATAAAGGGGATTGGGGTTACTAAATCCAGTTGTTTATTCTGCTTCTTTAAACTTGTGGGTAAAGGTCGACAATGTGAAATTAATAAACCACTGCTGCAAGCTGCTCCCACTGGTATGGATTCGAAATACTGACACTCAGTGAACGATAAAAAACTTCCTTTATTCAGTTGTTAAGCGCTTTCATCTAAAACACTTAGACTTCCTCAGAACAAAGTTTAAACAAACACATAGGGTTTATATACACTTCATCAGTCAATTAAGTTAATTAGTCAATTAGTGTATACATTTAAAGTGCCAGTGTGCCATTTTTTTAAAAAAACCTTAAAATTTCATTTGTATATCAAGATGTAGTGATAGAATCAGTTATCTTATAAAATAACTCCCTTGTACAATATAAAATCAATTCAACAGATATAATGAACCACAATACCTAATGACCTTTCTATCCCTTATTAACCAAAATAGGTTTAATTGATATGTGGTCATTCAAACCGGGCAGGGTTGAAGCATTTAATTTGATTTGCCATCTTGTTTCTAATTCGCCCAGTTTTTTGCTAATATTCCCACCCCTAGGGTTCACTGTAACAATATCTAAAATAGCAAAGTAAAACATATTACACCCACTACTTTCTGCCAAGTGTCTCCATAGGGCATTTTTGGTGTATTTTTTTCTTTATACAATAATAATGATTGTATATTCTTTCCCTTACTCTTCTTTCAGTCTTCCCTACGTAGTAGCTAGGACATTTTGAACATTTAGCCAGATAAACTAAATGGGAAGTCCTGCAATTACCATTCTTAAACTTTATCTTAGTGCCAGTAACATTTTCCAATTTTAAGCTGTTCTCCACAAGAATGTACCTGCACTGGTTGCAGGTACCACATTTAGTTGTACCTTTCATATCCTTTTCCTTGGTACTAATATGTATTTTCCTTTCCAATTCAGCTTTCATATTCCACCCATTCCTGGAAACAAACCTAGGTGCTTCCCCCACTGTATCAATAATTTTCCTATCCATTTTTAATATATTCCAATTATTGGAAATAATATTTTTGATGTTAGTGGTCCATGGTGTATGTTGCAAAATGCAAGCTCTAGTTATATAATCTTTATGTTTCTCACTGTCGTTTGCTACAACATTATCCACCTTAACCAAGGGCCCTTTTCCTAATAGAGGCACGTATTTATTACCCCACTCTTTTTCCACATAGCTGATTACATCTTTAACCAGCCACCTGGGGTATCCCCTTTGAATGAACATGTCCCCTATATGCTGTTATTCCGAAACTAAGTCATCATATTCAGATGTCATCCTAGCGGCCCTTATGCATTGTCCCTTAATTATGCTCTTTCTTTGTGTCAAGGGATGGGAACTAGTAAATTCTAAGTATCCATTACTGAATGTCTCTTTCCTGTATATTTTAGTTCTTATTTTTCCTTCATCCACTACTATTGATGTATCTAAGTAGGCCATACTGTGGGGGTCCGCACTAAAGGTAAATTTCAAATCATTGCTCCTTGAATTCAAATAAGCCATGAACAG
This sequence comes from Protopterus annectens, assembly GCF_019279795.1. Classification (NCBI taxonomy): domain Eukaryota; kingdom Metazoa; phylum Chordata; order Ceratodontiformes; family Protopteridae; genus Protopterus; species Protopterus annectens. The sequence goes on along the minus strand of NC_056745.1, from coordinate 656,627,254 downwards.
TTCTAACTCATCCCTATTGCTTTTCCATATCAAAAATATGTCATCCAAAAAGCGATAGTAGCAAGAAATTTCATGAAACCACTTGCTTTTGAATATATGTTCGTCTTCCCAATCATATAAATATAGATTAGCAAAAATGGGGGCACAGGCTGCCCCCATTGCTACTCCTTTAGTTTGAATGTAATGCTCACCTTCGAACATGATGTAATTATGTTTCAAAATCAATTCCATAAATTCCACTGTGAGTTCTATCTTATCACAAGAATAGTTGCTTCATTTTTTCATACAGTTTTCTAACCTAAACAATCCTTCATCCTGTGGTATATTTGAAAATAAGCTCACCTACATCAATGGTCACCAAAAGAGCTCCAGGAGTTAACATGTCATTCCTTAACCTTCCCAAGAAGTCCCAGGAGTCAATTATTATATGCTGGATGGACTTATATAAACTTATGGACTTAAAAAAATGGCACACTGGCACTTTAAATGTATACACTAATTGACTAATTAACTTAATTGACTGATGATGAAGTGTATATAAACCCTATGTGTTTGTTTAAACTTTGTTCTGAGGAAGTCTAAGTGTTTTAGATGAAAGCGCTTAACAACTGAATAAAGGAAGTTTTTTATCGTTCACTGAGTGTCAGTATTTCGAATCCATACCAGTGGGAGCAGCTTGCAGCAGTGGTTTATTGTGTTGACTGTTTCCAGTTTTCATTTTGCTTCTACGTTGTGTTTTTGAGGCATGGATTCATTGGATGAATTGCCTTCTATTTTTTCGCCACGTTGAGACGAAATTAGGGATATCCAATCGGAGATGGCCATTATGCATGGGGAATTAACTCGATTGATTGAGCTGGTGAGTCAGCCCTCGTTCCATGGTAAAGAAAAAGAGCGTATGACGTCACCAAGGGCGCACAGCATGAGTGGTAAAAGTTACTCCATACCTAACGGCTAGCGAGGAGGAGACGAGCAGAATACAAGCACCTCTAATGGATCCAAACCCGATGGTCAGTTTAAACTGACCGACGGAGGGAGAGAATATGGATCGGAGGCGGAATTTATTTTATCTGGGGCTAAACCAAAACGGATGCCACCTAAAAGGACATACACTATGGCGGTCAATGTTCAGTGCGCAGGTACTATTTCCCACTATATGAACGCTAAAAAAGATGCGGCTGTAAAAGGAAATTGTTACAAAAACTTTATAGAGTCGAATTTTAACTTTAGTGGGCAGGATAGGGCTCACGCAATGCTGAACGGAAAAAGTGTTGATAATTTGAACACTAACATGACACTTAAAGATTTAATATTCGATTTTGGTAAAAAGCTCAAAACCTGCAAGAGCTTACAATTGGAAAACAGCTATCTAATGAGGTGTATTGAAACCAATATAGTCCCTATGGGACTTCGCTTTTATAAATACCCTATGGGCATAGAATTAGATAATGAAATTAAGAAGGAATGTACTAAAATGTTTGATGGGTTTGGCATTTCATTTATGCATTTCATTATGCAATGTAATGACAAAAAATATGTATGCTAATGAATGAACTTGACAGACTGAATGACACTATTGTTAATGATGGATTATATGATGAATATGAATATTGTATAAATGCACAATATAACTGGGTCCAGAAACAAGTGGATAAGCAATTTGAGAGGAAATATCAGAGAGACTTGGACCAATATAATAGGGGACAAGCTTATAGGTTGGAAAAGTATGATCGTAAAAATGATAAGGTACACTATAGGAATTATCACAATGGGAGGAGAGGGAGTGCATATGACAACCAGGAGCACCCCTATAGGGATAATGTTCATTTTGACAAGGTAGACTATGGTAGAAAAACAGATAAATCCTATGATGCTATTGTTTTTTTAGAGGAACAAAGGGAGAAAAGGAGTGTAACAAATGGACAAAACCCAGGGGTACAGGGGAGTATACAACAACAAACAAGGAAGACAAATAGGGGAGGGTCACACAAGATAGAACAGACTGGAAATGATGGGATAGTGAAGATTAATAACATTACCAGTGAACATAATCAGTTTTTTATTCATAATTACACCCCAATAGAGGTAAAGAAAGAGCACTTTACCCTGTTCAGTAAAGGAATGAAATTTGTGCCAGTAAAAAGATTTAGAGTCGAAGATTTCATCATAGATTTCAAAAAATATCTTAGGAAACTAAACCTAGCTCTGTTATTTAATAATGACAAAAAGAAGATAGAATCTAATAGTGGTTTCAAGAAGAAAAGTATATTCACTCCACCCCTTAATACAACTCTGGGGATATACGAAAAAATGGTTACTGACGAGTTATATGCATATAGTACCAAGGTAAATAATAATAAAGTTACATACAATTTGACCACCCAGGAGGTTTTAGTATTAAGAGAACTACAAACCAATAAAAGGATAAGAATTATGAAACCCGATAAGGGGGGAGGGGTGGTCCTATATGATCAGGAAGAATATAAAAATAAAATTAATGGAATCTTACTAAATTCAGGTAATTATAATGTTTCATCTATAAATTAAGTAAACATAGGATATAATAAAATTAACCTTTACTTAGAAGACCTGCTGATAGATGAAAGGATTAGTGGGGACCTTTATGATTATCTTAAAGTTGAATTTCCTATAATAAGTACTATAGTAGGCATCCCTAAGATCCATAAGAACTTGGTGGACCCCCCCTTTCAGGCCTATCATTTCGGGTAATAAGTCAAAAACCTTCAATTTTGGAAAGGTAGTAGACGGATGGTTAAAGCCATTATATAAGTCCATCCAGCATATAATAATTGACTCCTGGGACTTCTTGGGAAGGTTAAGGAATGACATGTTAACTCCTGGAGCTCTTTTGGTGACCATTGATGTGGTCGACTTATTTTCAAATATACCACAGGATGAAGGATTGTTTAGGTTAGAAAACTGTATGAAAAAATGAAGCAACTATTCTTGTGATAAGATAGAACTCACAGTGGAATTTATGGAATTGATTTTGAAACATAATTACATCATGTTCGAAGGTGAGCATTACATTCAAACTAAAGGAGTAGCAATGGGGGCAGCCTGTGCCCCCATTTTTGCTAATCTATATTTATATGATTGGGAAGACGAACATATATTCAAAAGCAAGTGGTTTCATGAAATTTCTTGCTACTATCGCTTTTTGGATGACATATTTTTGATATGGAAAAGCAATAGGGATGAGTTAGAACTGTTCATGGCTTATTTGAATTCAAGGAGCAATGATTTGAAATTTACCTTTAGTGCGGACCCCCACAGTATGGCCTACTTAGATACATCAATAGTAGTGGATGAAGGAAAAATAAGAACTAAAATATACAGGAAAGAGACATTCAGTAATGGATACTTAGAATTTACTTGTTCCCATCCCTTGACACAAAGAAAGAGCATAATTAAGGGACAATGCATAAGGGCCGCTAGGATGACATCTGAATATGACGACTTAGTTTCGGAATTACAGCATATAGGGGATATGTTCATTCAAAGGGGATACCCCAGGTGGCTGGTTAAAGATGTAACCAGCTATGTGGAAAAAGAGTGGGATAATAAATACGTGCCTCTATTAGGAAAAGGGCCCTTGGTTAAGGTGGATAATGTTGTAGCAAACGACAGTGAGAAACATAAAGATTATACTAGAGCTTGCATTTTGCAACATACACCATGGACCACTAACATCAAAAATATTATTTCCAATAATTGGAATATATTAAAAATGGATAGGAAAATTATTGATACAGTGGGGGAAGCACCTAGGTTTGTTTCCAGGAATGGGTGGAATATGAAAGCTGAATTGGAAAGGAAAATACATATTAGTACCAAGGAAAAGGATATGAAAGGTACAACTAAATGTGGTACCTGCAACCAGTGCAGGTACATTCTTGTGGAGAACAGCTTAAAATTGGAAAATGTTACTGGCACTAAGATAAAGTTTAAGAATGGTAATTGCAGGACTTCCCATTTAGTTTATCTGGCTAAATGTTCAAAATGTCCTAGCTACTACGTAGGGAAGACTGAAAGAAGTCTAAGGGAAAGAATATACGATCATTATTATTGTATAAAGAAAAAAGACACCAAAAATGCCCTATGGAGACACTTGGCAGAAAGTAATGGGTGTAATATGTTTTACTTTGCTATTTTAGATATTGTTACAGTGAACCCTAGGGGTGGGAATATTAGCAAAAAACTGGGCAAATTAGAAACAAGATGGCAAATCAAATTAAATGCTTCAACCCTGCCCGGTTTGAATGACCACATATCAATTAAACCTATTTTGGTTAATAAGGGATAGAAAGGTCATTAGGTATTGTGGTTCATTATATCTATTGAATTGATTTTATATTGTACAAGGGAGTTATTTTATAAGATAACTGATTCGATCACTACATCTTGATATACAAATGAAATTTTAAGTTTTTTTTTAAAACAATGGCACACTGGCACTTTAAATATATACACTAATTGACTAATTAACTTAATTGACTGATGATGAAGTGTATATAAACCCTATGGGTTTGTTTAAACTTTGTTCTGAGGAAGTCTAAGTGTTTTAGATGAAAGCGCTTAACAACTGAATAAAGGAAGTTTTTTATCGTTCACCGAGTGTCAGTATTTCGAATCCATACCAGTGGGAGCAGCTTGCAGCAGTGGTTTATTGTGTTGACTGTTTCCAATTTTCATTTTGCTTCTACAATGTGAAATTAATAGTAAGAATAATTAAATACAATTACAAAGATTCCTGAAGATGATGATGAAAGTAGGAAAACGAATATGGGCCCAATGCTAAAAGACTTGCTCTCAGTGCAAGCGACCACTTACACTGAGAGTAGATCTTTTGGAATCTGTCCCATGGTGTAAGCCTGACTATAGTCACTAACACTGACAGCAAGTATTTTAAGGCAAATTTACACTGTGAGCAACTCTTCTGGAATCTGTCCCTATGTCAATGAAGAAATAAAAACTTATTAAGAAAAATACTAACATGGGGAGGAAGACTTCCAAGATGACTGCACACTGAATAACTGGTTAATTTCACCTCTTGCAGAAGCTCAGCTCAGAAAAGACAGCCAGTGAATTTGTTTTTTGGGTAAATTTCAGTAACTGGCTAGTAGGTCCGCTGCCTGGGTGCCAGAGTACCTGAAAAAATCAATCACAAAAGATGAGGAGAAAACACTGACTGGGAAGAATCCGGCAGCTGTTCAGCAAAAAGCAATGCAAGTTCCAACTTTGGTGCAAGACACCACTTCCAGTAATCTAGAGGAAAAAATAAGTCAAATGTGCTCAGAGTTGATTAAAATAAACAAAACACTGAAGGAGTACATCAACTCAAATAAGAAAAGGCTGGAAAAAATGGAAGAAACTTTAATCAGATATTTAGATGAAGTGATAAAACTGGAACAATCAGAGGTATCTCAGCCATTTCTTATTTAGTGTGCAGTTGTAGATTTAATTACTTTAAAGAAGTAATGACCTTTTACCAATAAAATTGCTGCATTTTATTATTTACAATTTGGAAATGCACTTTTTCAGCTTGACTTAGTCTGATTTCGTTAAACAGCTACTAAAACACATTGCTGTTACTGCTTTTAAATTGGAAATGAGTGCTCTAATCTGTGTTTGGCCGCCATGTTGTTTAGTCCATCGGAGTGCTGTTTCAGCCTGTGTTAGTTAGATTTTACTACTTAGCTTATTTGAACGCCTATTCTGTTACTGTATTGTGTGAAAACTGAGTGATTTTACTGTAATTTTATGTCCTGCAACCACGCTGCTCAGTTCTGTTGGCATGCATTACTAAGTAGTATCAAATAGCTGGAAAAGTTTACTGGCAATGAATTACTCTGTATTCTATGAAATTAAGGTGGCAACAGACTGAATGTTGTATTATCAATCAGAGTGACTTACTTACTAGTTATCACTGCTTGTTCCTTAACTAATTTATTTGATTAAGTACTGTTTAGCTAAACTACTTAAATTGTGGCATTATCTTGTCTGTCTCTTACGCCCACTTTTTTTTTTTTTTTTTTACTTCACCTACCCCATTTTCTGGCTTCATATTAATATATCTGTCTCTTTCCTTACAGTAGATACGGGAACAAGTAAAATGAAGAGCAGGAGAAAGCTTGGATCTTTCCTTACAGTCCCTTAACCACATCCAAAAGTCTAAAAATAAACCACGAAGCAAGTGCCTGCATACAAGAAAGCTGCTACTGGAACCCCTGTACAAACCAGTAAAAAGCTACTGCAAGTCCGACTTTTATTAACAGACTGTGAGCAGTGTAGGTCTAATATAATCTTCTCTCTGTGATACTCCCATTGGTTCTTCTGCTGTGCACTCTACTGGACCCCTTCCCCCTCTTTTCCTCCTATTTCTCTTTTGGCTTTTCCCGGTTAGGGGTTGCCACAGCGGAACTCCAGTCCACTAATGATTGGCAGTGGATTTTTACGGTGCCGAGTTGCCAGCCCGATGCCCAACCTTCAAAGAAGGCACGCCCATTCACTTATGCACCTTGTAACAAAACTATACAGTTTTCCAAACCTTTGCATTTACTTTATATTCTATCTCCCTGACGTTCTACTAAATCTGCCTTTGAGTTCACATAGATAAAAAGACACTTTTAGGGATTGACCTGGGCTAGCTGCATGATTATTTTTCTCATCTCACAATCTCACAGCTTTCTCCAAGTCCTGATTCAACCCGCTCTGTTTGCCCTTGCTTTGCTCCGCTCCCATACCCTACCCCCATTCCCACCCACCTCCAATTTCCTCAAACTTATGCACACAGTTTAATTAACCACACCCCCAGAACCACTCAGTTTCTTCATTCCAGCCAATCCTAGCTATTCAATCACTTAGAATTACCTCCTCCACCCTATTACTCTAATTCTTAACTACCCTTACTCCTTTCACTCAGCATACAATATGTTGCTCATCCTACTTAATGCCCTGCTTCTACTCACTCTCTCCTACACCACCTATCACTCCCACTACCATCACTCACAGTATTCTCCTACTATCATCCTTAATCACTACAATCCACTAACCTCAATAAACTTCTCAATAGCCCCCTCACTGTTTACTCACTTTCAAACTCTCTTACATAAATTTAAAATACTTCTCCCTTCCTCTCCTCCAACAAAACCTAAACTTCTCTTCTACAGCTCCCTTACCACAGCATACAAACCCTCCTTTCCAAGCCTTCCCTTGGCGAGCAATATTCACCCCAACCTTGGCCCACCCTCCAAACCCACCACAGGTACCCATACTCATCCCTCTAACACCTCAACTGCATTACCTGATAGTTCTCCCTCCTTGCCCTCCTATACCCCTACCCAAACCTCACACCCCAAAACCTTGAAAATACTCTCCCTCAATATTCAAATCATTGCTACCAAAGTTACTTCTTTCCATACCCTTATCTCTCTCTACAACCCTGACATTCTCACCCTCCCAGAAACATGGTTGCTACCCCATACTACAGACTCTGAAATCCTCCCCCAGTTACAGCACCCTCTACCTCGATCAACATAAGAAATGAGGTGGTGGTGCGGCTATCATATACTCTGACAAACTTTCTCTCTATCCTCTACAGCATCTCCTCCCAATTTCCATCCATCTGAAATTCTTATTGCTAACTGTAATTTAAATAATCACAAAACCTAGCCATAGTAGCAATTTATATCCCACCTGGCAACAATATCCCTACCCTTGAACACTTTCTCTCCTGGGCATCTCAAAACATCTCTTATGAGGCTATCATCACAGGTGATGTCAATATTGACTGGAACTCCCTTAACTCCTACTCTTCCAGTGCTAGCATCAATCTCTTTGGATTATCTGAACTCATCACCTCTCCCACCCATATCAATAAACACACAAATAACAACAGCACTACCCTTGGCTGGATCTTTTACCTCTAACCCAAATCTGTATCACAATGCCATCACTATACCCGACTCCCTCAGTGACGATCTCCCTACCCACTTGTTACGATACTCACCTCATCTGCTAAAACCTCACCAATACAAAGACAGCCGTAATCTCTCTAACTTCTGCCCATATACCTTCAATAATCTTCTCTTCTCTATTAACTGGTCCTTTCTCTACACCCTCCCTCTCAATGAGGCTGTCTCCAAATTTAACACCGTTTTCCTGAATATCCTAAATTCCTTAGCCCCCACTAGAAAAAGAAGAACAAAAACAAACTTTGCTCCATGGTTAACCCACTCTACCTGTAAACTAATGCTTAAATGAGACAGAGCCTAGAAAACCTGGAAAAAACCTATAGACAACTTAGGAACCAAGAAACAAGTCGATCTGCACATAAAATACTGTCAGAAACCACTAGATAACCCCAACTCCAACACAAAAAAGTTTTGGAATAGTATCAACAAACTCTTACATCCAGACAACCCTTCTAATTCCAGCCCCTGTCCTAACAACTCACCAGCAGACACTGCCTCCTTTCTTAATTATTTCATTGATACTATAAAAGAGTTAACAAAACCTTACAACTCCCTCTCCTCTTCCTCTCCCCTTCTGATCCCCTTCCCTCTACCAATTCCACCTAGTTTTGTCTTAAATCAGACCCTACTGCATATATCACATCTCTTCTTACTAAATTGAAAACCTGCTCCCCCCTCTTCTGACAACTTACTTCCTCTGTGCCTTAAACTTGGAGCCAATTCTGTTGCACATCCATTCTCCATATTAGTAAACAGGTCAATTCAAGAGAACACAGTCCCTGACATCTGGAAAAAATCCTATGTCATACCCCTCCATAAAGGTGGCAATTCAACTAAATCAACCAACTACTGGCCTATCACCATACTATCCCCCCTTATCCAAAATTCTAGAAAAATGCATTCATAACCAGCCTCTCAAGCACATCATACAAGACAAACTGTTAACTGCCACCCAGCATGATTTCTGTCCTCATCACAGCACCTCTACAGCTCTCACTTCATTTACACAGAATATCGCCAAAGCACGGGACAATAACAAACTAGTTTCATGCCGCTTCCTTGATCTATCTAAAGCCTTCAACACAATTTCCCATACCCTACTGCTCTCAAAACTTTCTTCCCTTAACCTCTCTTCTTCTACTATACTATGGTTCTTCAGTTACCTCTCCAACAGATTCCAATCCATCAAATGGCTTTCAGCCTCCTCCCCCTTCCTCCCAATCCAAACAGGTGTCCCCCAAGTGTTAATTCTTGGACTTCTCCTTTTTAATATCTTTATAAAAATAACCTACACACTTCCTGTCCAAACTCCCCACTAATACAATAAGCAGATAACTCCACTATTGTCTCATGCTCTGATAACTTTCCCCTCCTTCTTGCTATTCCTCAAGATTCCCTCCTTTCAGTCGAAAAATGACTGACCAATAAATCAACTTCTCAATCCTGAAAAAACAAAACTTTTACTCTTCCACCCCAAATCACTACAGCAACACAAAAATACTTTCATAGTATATTTTCTAATACAGTTATTTCTGTTGAACCACATACTAAACTTCTGGGTGTAATCATAGATGACCAACTAAAGTTTGACATACATACTCAGCAAGCCATCAGAAAAGACACACCAAAACTTGGTCTCTTATATAGACATAAAAAATACCTCACTATTAATGCCAAACATTCTCTAGCACAAACCTTCCTTCTCCCAACCTCACTTCATGCACCCCCTATTCTCACCAATATTCAATCCAATCTATTAGCTAAATGTGAAAACCACCTACAACAAAATAGCCAAATTAGTTGCCAACCTTCCCTGCAATCTCACCACTGCATAGCTTTAAAAAACCTACAATGGCTTGAACTACATATCCAACTCCTTCTTCCCCAACTTCACCTCATACACACCAGCTTAAATCAATCCTCTCACTGTCCTGCCCTCACAAACTTCAGCACTCCCGACTCTCCTAAATGTAACCTACACAGCATAGACCTACACTTCTCAGACATGTACAAACCCAATAAAAATACTGGCACATGTTTATGCAGCCACTCCGTTGCCAATGCCTGGGACAAACTTACCCTTTCTCTAAGAACAAACAGCAACTATCTTAACTTAAAAAACTTCTAAAGGACTTATTTACTAATTCCTAAAACTTCTAAAGGACTTATTTTCTGGTGTACCAGAGAAACTGCAAGGAACAGACTATTATTTTTATGAAAGCACAAATAATCAACTGGACTGACATTCCACAACAGAAGTCATTAGCTGAAAGTTGTGAGTATGCCCCAAACATACACATGAGAAATCAACCAAGACCTTTAACAGTAAAGATGCAGAGTGCTTGTGGAAAATGATTGCTCACACCAGCAGTAAATTTATTCCAGTAATCAGGGAATGTCATGAAGCACATGTGAGATTCTTGCTACGGTATCTAGCTATTTTCAGAATATTCTTTCCTCAAGGGTCAAAATCATTTTTTGATGCAGAACATGTTAAGGAGGAAATACAAAAGTTTGTTCAACAAAAAGTGAGCTATCAAACAAAAGGAGATTCTGCACCTTGTTCTTCTAATTATAAATCCCACTGAGAGACTTTCCCACTGAAATCATTCCAATGTTTCAAAGGAAAATGCTTGAAAGGCAGGAAAAAGCACAAGAGTAGGCTAGAAGAACATGGAGTATGTTGGAAATGAACCAGAAACTGGATCTGGATCAAGGAAATATTGGACTTTTTTTACTTAGTTAAATTTGTAGTGGACTCCAAAGCATATGCCCTACTTCATGTCATTAATGTTTGGAGGAACATTTAGGAAAGGGGAAGAGGAAGGAAAGAGTTAATTGTAAATAAAACAAAATGCTGTTCTTAACAGTAGCATTTTTATAGTACATGACATATACTGCATGCTATAAAGTAAAGTTTTCTCAGTTATTTTTATTTGCAATAGGGATGCTAAAGTAAACAGGTGCTCCTGTTTATTTTTTTCCCTTCTTTCTTTTTGTTCAGTTTTAAGAAATGCAGGCACTGCAATGTAAAAAGATAAGAAAGTCCTGACACAAGAATACGATAACGTAACAGGTGGGAATAATAACTTATCATAATGACAACACTTTCCATATTATCTTTAAATGTGAATGGTCTCATGAACATATACAGGAAAGAATGAATAGTGAATTATATTCAAAATGCAGAATACAAATAGCTATGCTACATGACACACATTTGGAAAGAAGTTAGCATGCGAATTTGACAAAGAAAGGATTTCAGGATGGTTACTCAGCAGAATATCTGGGATAAAGTAAAAGGGAAGTGCTTATATTAATTGCGAGAAGAGCTTCAATAGTGATAGAAGAGGGGAAAAAAAGATAATAATGAAAGATTTGTAGTACTGCTGACAAGGAAGGAGGATTATGCTGGCATGTATTTATATTCTAACTAAAACTGTTACAATGGAACTTAAGAAAATTTGGGGAAAATAATCAGCTTTCAGCAGGGAATATTACTAGTACGTGGGGACTGGAATTTGATTTGCAGCAGTGAGGATGTAGCTTGGGACTATAAAGAGAAAAGTAACACAATAGGGTAATTTTTTGAAGAAATTTATGAAAATATTTGGTGTAAAAGATGTGAATTCAGTAGTAGGAATTCGGAGTGAATTTACATATTATTCTCCACGGTACAAAAACTGGGCTAAGCTAGATTATATTCTTTTGTAGCTGATAAAACCAGGAAAGAATGTTTCAGTGTTGTGGAAGATTCTGAGAGAGTTTCATTTCTTGTTGGATACAAAATTAGTGAAAATATAACGAAGGCAATAGCTGTAAGCTGTGTACCCACATACACATTGCTTCAACAATACCCATATTTATGGAGACATGATAAAATTAAGTACTTAGAGTAGTATGGATTAAAAAGAATTCTGTTATGGCAGCTAAGGATATATGGGAAGATACTTAAAAGATAATACAAAAACTGAGAAATTCGAAACTCTGTTTTATGGATGTGGATAGCAAGATACAAGCTGTGAAAATGTTTTTAGTCATTTTAGCTTTATATACAGGTCAAACGTATTTTTATCAACCAGAGAAGAAGTTGTGGATAACAACTAAAAGAGCTGAAGGATTTTATCTGGGAGGCGAAGACAGCAAGAGTCAAGTTGGATAAGTTTAGTCTTCCAATAGAACAAGGTACTTCATGATTACCCGATTTGAAGAGGTATTTCAGAACTACACAGTTAAGGCCCCTGTACATACCACAAGCAGAAAGCCATAATTCAAAGTGGAAAAGGATGATGATGAAATGGGGAAAAGTTCAAGAAACAAGGAGAAACTGGGGTCTTGGAAGGAGATCACCAAAAAACATACAGAATACAATATTCAAAAAGTAGCAGAAAGTATTCTGATAACTAAGCCAACATGGGGGCAGAGGAAGGAGATTCTGCTGATTGAAATGACTGCAATTAGGAATACAGAGAAAAGGCAAGAGGTAGACTGAATTTACTGGAGAAAACTAGCAAAGGAAGCAATGCACTGGGAGCAAATAATTAGCGAGGGAAAGGTAACAAAATGGGAAGAGGCCAAGAATTAATTTAGGCTGCAGGCTAGAGAATGCCTTACCTGTCAAGGAGTGATATCAAAGTAAAGGCAAAGACAAATAAACAGGGGGATCCTAAGTGAAAGACTAGCACTGGTAGTATTTTTAGTAGAAACTGGAACAGAAGCTGCTGTTAAGAAGGGTAATTAGTAGGGCATATAAAATACTGCATGACCACCACAAGAATTAATCAGAGAAGTCTAGAAAGGACTGGGAAGAGAGAGTGGATAAGCAATTCACAAAAAAAAAATGGTGGGATACTTGTATGTATGTATGGCTCCCAAATATGCAAAAAAAGTCTAGAAGATTTAGGATCATTGCTTGCATAGGTATTTTTATACCTCATGTAGACTCCAAATAATTTTTATTTAGGTACATTACAAATGTTAGAGGTGTGATGGGAAAGAAAGGGGTACATGGGAACATACTTTTTCGGAATGTAATGAGTTGGTGGACTTTAAAAAAATTCCCTGCAGACTACTCTATCTGAAATACTGCATGAGTAAGGTGGTTAAACTAAGGAAATTCTTTTTTTTTTTGAGCTGTGATACAGAATTGGAATTGCCTAGACATAGTACGGCCTTGCTGAGTCTAATTTTGGTGACTGACAAAAAAACAATTACTAGAAAATGGAAATCAAAGTCTAAACCAACTGTAGTAGAAATAGTGAATACAGTAACATGGATAAAACAACTGGAAGAAGTGGGATCCTTAGAAAAAGGTAGGAATTGAGGGAACAATACATGCAGAATAATGTTTTGGAGGAAGAATGAGAGTTAAAAAAGGCAGGATTTGAATGAGCTACATAATGTTTGACTGATAATGACTGCACATGTTATAACTGATGTATAATGTTTACAACTAAAAAATGTGTCAATGTGGTTTATTTTCATTTATATACATATATGATTGCCTATGTTACAAGTGATAAGTTAATAAAGAGGTTTATTGTTTAAGATAAACAAAGAAAAAATACTAACATGGGAAATAAAAGCTGATGATATAGAGGAAAGATAGAAGGATGTGGTATAATAATGTGATGAAACAATATTACTATGCAAATCCATCAGAAAATTTACCAGAAGCAGGGATTAAATTCATTAAAGTAAGGAAAAAGTGGTGCACAATACAATAGAGTGTTAGGATTCATGTGGAGACTGGCAATATGTTACCAGCAAAGGGGAATATGCCACATAAAATGAAAGCTTAAAGAGTGTGTTCTGTTTTGTGGGAATGAAGAGACAACAGGATATGTTTTTTTTTTAATGTATGAGAGGGGTAACACTCTAGAAAAACTCTGCAAATAATTTTTTTTGAGACTATTAATGAGAAAAAATATAGATTTGAATATGATTATGTATGGATATAAGAACAAGAAGAAAGATACGAGAGAAGGGTAGATAAGAATTTATTTTATGTAATATGGATTATTTGGAATGAAAACTTGAATGAAGCTTTGTTTAATGGGAAATGGACTTTAGCAGATATACAGCAAAAAATTAGATTATGGTTGTGGAAGGAGTGGGGTCAATTATGGAAGAATAACAATAAGGAAGTTATAAGAAAAATGATAAACAAAAAAAAAAAGAAATATCTATGTATATATGTGCCTGTAAATGTGTAAGTAATGTTTTTATATTGTGTTAAATAAAGGACCATACCTCCCAACTGCACCAAATTACTTGTTTTTTACCAAGTTTTGGGGTCCAAATAATGGGGTGCCACTATTCCCAAGTGGCACCCCTTCATTTCCGATTTTTCATTTTTATCAGTTCAACATGTAAAGTTCCAGTAGCCATGCAGGACAGAGTCAAAGCTGAGTTAGATCAAATGGTGTGACAAGGCGTGATTTGTCCAGTTGAAACTCCATCTGAGTATCTTCCTTGGTGGTAGCTCATAAGAAAAGGCTCAGATGACATCAGAATATGTATTTACCCATGAGATTTGAACAAAGCATTCAAAAGACCTCATCATCCAATGTGCACAGTCGAAGACGTTGCAGCCTTGATGCCAAATGCCACTATTTTTTTCTGTCTTACATGCAAAGAGTTCATTTTGGCAAATTCAGCTTGACAAGAAATCATCATTGCTCACTACTTTTAGTACTCCATTTGGCAGGTACAGATTTTTGAGAATGCCATTCGGAATAAATTCTGCAAGTGAAGTCTTTCAATGTGCAATGGAGCAATTTTTTTCCAGGTACCCTTGTGTTATTATAGTAGACAACATACTTATAGGAGGTCGTAATGAAGCAGAACATGACAGAAATGTCAGAAAAATTCTGGAAAGGGCATGTCAAGTAAATCTTAAGCTCAATGCACAGAAATGCAAATTCAGGCTACAAGAAGTTACTTATGTTGGTCATTTTATTTACGAGTACAGGCTTATATCCAGATGCTTCAAAACGAATAGCCATTCTCAAGATGCCAGCAACAGAAAACATTAAAGTCCTGCAACATTTTCTTGGCATGCTACCTAGGCAAATTTATTCCAGACTTGAGCCAACTATCAGCACCACTTAGAGAGCTGACACGTAAAGATGTATCATGGTCTTGGTTAGAGCAACACCAAACAGTATTTAAAGTCCTGAAACAGAGAACTGGTAGTCCACCAACACTCAGATACTATGATGTTCACAAGCCAGTTACACTTTCCTGTGATGCTTCGAAATTTAGTTTAGTTGCAGTCATTCTACAAGAGGATCAACCTGTTGCCTATGCATCAAAAACTCTTACCCAAACTGAGATGCAGTATGCCCAAATAGAGAAACAGCTTCCGGCAATTGTGTTTGCATGTTCAAAGTTCCATGACTATGTTTATGGTAGACCTATCCAGATCGAAACAGACCACCAACCTTTAGTCAAATCTTGAGAAAGCCAATGCATTCAGCTCCAGCCTGGCTGCAACGTATGATGCTGAGATTGCAAAAGTACAATTTCAATCTCATCTACAAGAAAGGAAAACTTCTTTATCTTGCTGAAACCTTATCCAGATTGCCCAGAAACATCACAGAACAGCACAAGAATGAGAACCTTGATTCTGAAGTCATGGAAGTGAGAAATTTTTCTTCCACACATTTTGATGAGCTGCGAGATCACATAGCCACAGATCCAGTTTTACAAAGGCTCAATCACTTCATCAATCACGAATGGCCGTCAAAGCAATCTAGTTTACCACAAGAAGTGCAACCTCATTTACCATACAGAGATGAGATTTTGACTGACAAAGGTATCATAATGAAAGGTCCAAAAGTAATTGTTCCAAAGTCCTTGCAACAAGAGTACATTACTATCTTGTATTGTGGTCACCCAGGAACCAAATCTACCAAAAGAAGGGTGAAAAATTTAGTATTTTGGCCTTCTATGTCACAAGACCTTGAGAGAGCACTTTCATCTTGTTCAGTGTGTTATAGTACAAAGCCACATTAACAGAAGAAACCACTTCAGCTTAACCAGATTCCGGAACTACCTTGGTTGACAGTAACCACAGACATTTTCAAGTGGAATGGTCAACATTATTTGGTGTTACTCCAACTTGTTCAAGATTGACCTACTTTCCAACCTAGGATCCAGTACAGTCATTACTAAGATGAAATGTCATTTTGCAGTCCATGGTAGTCCACACAAAGTTATTTCTGAAAATAACATGCAGTTTACAAGCCAACAGTTCAAAAGATTTGCTGAAGAATGGGACTTTACTCATGTCACGAGTAGTCCAGAGTACCAGCAGTCAAATGGTTTGGCGGAACGTGCAGTTCAAAGTCAAAACAGTTACTAGAGAAGTCAAAACAAGATAATAGTGATGTTTTCCTGAATGCCTTGTATCTCAAAAATATTCCTTGTGATAAACATCTTGGTTCACCTGCTCAAAGACTTTTGTTGAGACAAACCAGAATCACATTACCAATCAGTACTCAATTGTTGGTTCCATATGTCAAGAACAACAGGTTAGTGAAAGCCAATCTGCTGAAGAAACGCCTATCCCATAAGTCCTACTACAATATGACCAGCGAACCACTAAATCCATTGCGAGAAGGAGAAGTGGTAAGGATGCAAATGTCCAGAGGTTATGATCGGATTGGTGTCATGAAGAATATTGGTCCAGAGGTGAAATCCTACATTGTAGAATCAGAAGGAGCAGTTTTTAGGTGGAATTGGAAACATCTGAGACCGGTGTCTGTGCCTATACCACAGCACATAGCCTGTGAGAAAGACTCTATCTCACAGTGAGTTATCCTGTGCTCCAGTTCCAGAGGACATTCCCATTCCTGAGATGAATCCAGAATCTCCTGATAAGAGTTGTGCACTGCAGACTGCCCCTGTTGCTAAACTTAGTCCCAACTGTTATTTTACGAGATATGGTCGAATCTCTAAACCCTGCAGGAGATAAGAAGCAACTTGGATATAAGCATTGTGTTTTGTTTCCAATGTATATAGTAATGCATGTCTAGCTCCGATATTGTTTTTAAAAGGGCACTCTAAGAGGGAGGATGTAGATCAATATATGTGTATATACCTTTAAGAAGTTATCCAGAGGCTTGCACAAGTGTATAAATACTGAGCATGTGCAAGCTAGACTGCCATTTTGTAGTAAGCAGTTGATATGTAAGCATGTATGTATGTATGTATGTATGTAAGGTCTGTCTGTTAACTAGTTCATTTATATTTAATGCTGCTGCTATCCATCCTGATGTGTTTCTATGTATTAAAGCATCTGAATGAAAACCCCGCCTTCTTGTTATATGTGTTAGAGACGAATGAGTGACAGGATTACCTGATTTGAAGGGATATTTTAGCACTACACAGTTAAGGCTCACATACATAATAAGAGCAGAAAGCTATAATGCAAAGTGGAAAGGGATAATGACGATGAAAACTGGGAAATTTGTGAAATAAGGAGAGAATGGGATTTTGGTTGACGATCCTTAAGGAAAATAACAAAAGCCACATGTAAGAACAAAGTGAACCTGCAAGCTACCCCAAAAATTATAGACCAATAACTTGCCTTCTGACGACGTATAAACTATACATAGGAATTGATGCAGACAGAGTTTATGGTCATTTAGAAGAAAACTCAATTATGGCAGTAGAACAAAAGGGCAATAAAAGAAAGTCATACATAACAAAGGATTATTTGTTGTTAAAGTCATAGCAGAGAACTGTAAAAAGGGGACAAATCTAAGTATGGCATGGATTGACTAAAAAAAGCATTTAATAGTATCCCACATTCATGGATAAAAGGGTGGCTAAAAATGTATAAGATACATCCTACACTGATCGAATATGTTACAGTGACCATGAAACAATGGCAGACCACTTTGCAATTAAACCATGATAATGGACAAATTATTATCCCAGGGATAACAATTCAAAGGGGGTTATTCCAGGGTGACTCTCTGTCACCACTGCTGTTCTGCCTTGCCCTTAACCCATTAAGCTGTTTACTTAACAGCTTAGGTCATGGCTATAATTTGGCACCTAGAAAACAGCAAAGTCTAAAGACTTCTCATCTTCTGTTTGTCTATAATTTAAAACTGCATAGCCCATCAGATGAGGAACTGAAAGCACAGCTGCAGGTTGTAAAAACTTTTTCAGATGATATTAGAATGTCATTTGGCCTTGAAAATGTGCAAAAGCAACCTTTAAAGCAGGAAAACTGCAGCACCGGGAAAACATTTGTTTGGGACAAGAATGTGATATAAAAGAACTTGAGCAAGAGGGAGTGTATAAATACTTGGGAACTGATAACGGATTAGTAATAAAACAATAACAAATGTGAGTAAAACTTACTAAAGAATATCTTAGAAGACTTAGATTAATCCTGAAAACAGCACTGACGTCTAGCAGGAAAATCCAAGCTATAAACCAATTTGCTCTTCCTGTCCTAACTTACAGTTTTGGAGTGACTGATTGGCTCCAAAACATGCTCGATAAATTAAATATTAAAACAAGAATGACACTTCATGCATACCAAATGATTTATAAAAATCAGGGCATTACTTACTGCGGTGGTGGTGCTGCAGTAGCGTTGTCGCCTCACAGTTAGACGTTGCCCGTTCGATTCTCAGATAGAGCGTCTTCTATGTGGCGGCATGCATGAATGGGCGTTCCTTCATTGAAGGTTGTGCATTAGGCCCGGCAATCATTAGCGGACCGGAGTTCCGCTGTGGCGACCCCTAACCAGGAAAAGCTGAAAGACACAACAACAAGTGCATACTAAGATTATATATTCCCTGTTCTGAAGGAGGGATGGCCGTCCTTGAAACTGATTACATGTACAGATCTGCAATCATGGGACTCTACACATATCTGCTGACCTCACGAGAACCAAATATAGTGAATGTTTTGAAACATGAGGAGACTAAATCTAAGATAACTTCCTGCTTAACTTAACAGAAGGATATCAGCATCAAGCAAGAATGGAAATCAAACCAGAAGTAGATAAAAATCAGGCAGCAACTGAATGTGCCAAAAAAACTAAAGATATAATATAAGGTGAAGGCAAGAAATGTGGAAAATGCATAAATACAGTTGCAAGTATAGAAAACTTCTGGAAGAACCTCATGTTGATCACGTTGATCAGGAATGATTAAGGAGAGGTGAATTCAAACCAAGAGAAGAAAGGTTAATATTGGTGGCACAAGATAGTGGGCTATGTACACGTTGGTTTACAAAGTCCATTGAATATGTGGGAGAAACAGACAAATGTAGGTTTTGTAAAACAGAGTTGGAAACTGTAGCACACCTAGTTGCTGGTTGTGACATACTAATGGCAGAAGGACTGTATACTGAAAGGCATAATAATGTGGCAAGACTGCTGCAATGGGGATTATGCAAACACTATGGTGTTGAAGTGGCCGAAAAACACTGGAAACATGAGCCACAAAGAATCATAGAAAATGATGAAGTCTACATCACATGGGATAATCCATTGCTAACAGTTCAAAAGATAGATGGTAGAAAACCAGATATAGTGGTCCAAGAAAAGAAGACAAAAGTAGCACTGATCATTGAAATCGCCACACCTAATGACTACAGTGTCCTGCGTACAGAGAGACACAAAGTTATAAAATATCAGGATCTGCAAGCAGAAATGAGAACAATGTGGAAGAAGGAAACCCAGATAGTTGTAGGAGCAATGGGTCTTATAAAAAAATAGTCTAAAATCTTATTTAGATACGCTACCAATACATGTAACTCCATACGAACTGCAAAAGGAGTCATTACTGGGCACGTTGCGGGTGCTGCGAAGAGCACTTTTGGCTGACATCAAAGACTGAAACAATACTAATTTCATGAACTTTAATCGTACTTTGACTTAGGAATGGGGTCCATTCCCATCATGGTATTAGAAACCCATAACAATCAGGCAGCAACTGAATGTGCCACAAAACAAAAGAAAGTACATAAGATGAAGGATCAGATGAGAAACCAAGAAATGTGGAAAATGCATAAATATAGTTGCAAGTATAGAAAACTTCTGGAAGAACCTCATGTTGATCAGGATCCAGTGCAGAAATGGTTAAGGAGAGGTGAATTCAAATCATAAGATGAAAGGTTAATATAGCAGCCCAAGATAGTGGTCCACATACACGTTGGTTTACAAAGTCCATTGAACATATGGGAGAAGCAGACAATTGAACGTTTTGTAAAACAGAATTGGAAACAGTCACACACCTTGTTGCTTGTTTTGACATATTAATGGCAAAGGGCTGTATACTGAAAGGCATGATAATATGGCAAGACTGCTGCACTGGGGATTGTGCAAACATCATGGTACTGAAGTGGCTGAAAAACAATAGAAACATCAGCCACAAAGCATCATAGAAAATGATGAATTCTACATCACATGGAATCATCCATTACCAACAGGCTAAAAGATAGATGCGAGAAAACCAGATATAGTGATCCAAGAAAAGAAGACAAAAGTCATGATCACAGAAATCGCTATACCCAGTGACTACAGTGTCTTGCATATAGAGAGGCATAAAATCATAAAACATCAGGATTTGCAGGCAGAAATGAGAGCAATATAGAAGAAAGATACCCAGACAGTCCCAATAGTAGTAGGAGCAGCAGGTCTTATAAAAAAAAATCTGCAGTCGTATTTAGATATGTTACCGATACATGTAACTCCATACGAACTGCATAAGGAGTCATTACTGGGCACATTGCGGGTGCTGAAAAGAGCACTTCTGGCTAACATCAAAGGCTGAAACAATACTAATTTCATGAACTTTAATCACACTTTGACTTAGGAATGGGGTCCATTCCCATCAAGGTATTAGAAAACCAAAAGACTTGGAGAAATTAAAAGTGATAGACAATACTATAGTCATAAAGTAGCAGATAGTATCCTAAAAACTAAGCTACCATGAGAATGGAGAAATGTGATTCTGCTGATAGGGATAACTGCAATTAGAGGTACAGAGAAAAGGTAAGAGAGGGCTGGAATTTACTAGAGAAAACTGGCAAATGAACAAAAGTATTGGAAACAAATAACCAGAGAGAGACAGAAAGAAAGGTAATAGAATGGGAAGAAGCCAAGAAGATATTTGGACTGTAGGCTGGGGACTGCCTTACCTATCTGAGACTATCAGAGTATAAGCAAGGAGAAAGGGACATGGGAATCCTAAGTGAAAGACCCACTCTGGTGGAGTTTTTACTTGAATCTATAACAAAAGCTGCTGTTAAAAAATAATCAGTAGTAGGACATATAGAATAGTGCATAATAACCACAGGAATCAACCAGAAGAGGTTGCAAAAGATTGGGAATAGAGACTGGGTAAGCAATTCACAAGGAGACAATTTGAGGACATATATATGACACCCAAATACGCAACAGAGTCTAGAAGATTAAGGATTTTTGCTTGGAAGTGTTTGCATAGGTACTTTTACACCCCACTCAGACTCCAAAGAATTTTTCCTCATGTAGATGGCAAATGTTAGAGGTATGATGAAAAAAAATGGTAACTAGGAACATATGTTATGGGAATGTAATCAGTTGGCAGACTTTAAAAATTCTCTAGAGAGCACTCTGTCAGAAATACTGGGTAAGCAAATGGATTTTTTTTTAAAACTAATTGCCTAGAGATACTGAGGCCTTGTTAAGTTTAATTATGGTGGCTTCCAAAAAATGTGATTACTTGAAAATGGAAAGCAAAGTCTAAATCAACTGTACTTGAAGTAGTTAATGTTTTAACAGAGATAAAATAACTGGAAGTGGGATCTTTAGCAAAAGGTAGGAGAAACTACATAGAAAAATGGAAATTATGGAAACAATACATGCAAAACTAATGTTTTGGAGGTTGAGTGAGGTTTAAGGGAAGGCAGGAACTAAGCAAATGATATAATGTTGGACTGATAATGGTACAAAAGCACGTATGTGATGTATAATGTTTGTAACTGTGAACATGTTAACACGGTTTGTTTTCTTTTATAGAAATGTATGTTTGCCTATACTTTAAGTGAAAATTCAATAAAGATGTTAAAAATAAGAAAGGATAAATAAAAAAAAAAATCTCTTCTCTTGAAACTCACATTTATTGAAAAGACCCATGTTGGGACTCATAGTCAAATAACATATAGTAAAGCACTAATTATCTGTCTGTGGATTGCAGGAATTCAAAATAGAAACATGCAAAGCATTTGCTAAAAACCCAGAGGAAATCAAATGCTGCAGTATGGAAGCAGCTTTTAATCTTCCTCATCTGCACTACCACACAGACTGTTGCAGCACATGCAGTGAATTTCACATTTGTGTGCTTACAAAAAAAAAAAAAAACAAGGTTAATTTTGAGTCTTAAAATGTCAGTGTTCTTCACTGTTCCACACTGAAAGAGTTTGTCAAAAAACTGGAGTTAGTTATGTTTTTTAACTATTCATGGTAAATAATACTGAATCATATAAATTAAACAAAAGAACATATGTTTCCCACTTTTTGCTCATTTGTTCTACACTGAGAGGTAGTGCTCCATATTTTAGAAATGAAGAGTTGACAGCTATGGGCAGTGCTTGACAGCAAACAAAATAAAGAAATAAAGTACTTGTATTTCCTAAACAGGAATATGTGAATGGTTTATCTAAAAAGGTTTTTTTCTGGAATCTGAAGGTGCTTCAAGTATTTGCGTTTTCTGGAGTATCATCATCCATTTGAAACACACACACACGCACGCACACGTCTGCTGACCACTGTTCTCACCCAAATGAAAATGACATGATCTCCCAAATGTATGTTGAAAAAGACTGCTCTGTCTCACTCAATTGTACAACCTACCAACCAATCACTGGAATGCAAAAGACCATGCTGGCTCTGTAAAATGTCCCAACCCAAACACCAAACAATACAGCTTCTCACTAGGGAAGCTATGTAAGAAATCTGAGATGCACATAGGTAAACAGAAAGTTTGGCTCACTCAAATACTGCTGAATGTTCAGTCTCCTGACTTAAACACTGAAAAAGATCATGCTTCTCACTCAGGAAGCTGTAATGGTAAACTGAGAAGCTTGTGGGTAATTGGGAGGTAGTACTGCAAGAAAGCAGCTGAGAAGGAACCGTTTTCTTTTTCATTTTATTTTTATGGACAGGAAAGGCCCATCAGCCAGCACAGGGCTGTAGGCATCTGCCCAGGTTGCCTTGTGTTGGATCTGTCCCTGACTCTAAATACAGTCAACCTGAAAAGTATGTTAGTTCCTAAAAATTATGTCCCTCGGTATGGATAAAAAATTACTAAAAATGGTTACAAATAAAGACTACTCTGTCTCCTGTGATATACACCCTTGGCCTATTGTATTTCTGCTTCTTCCTATAGATATATATATATATATATATATATATATATATATATATACATACATTTCTTTTCACTATCAGATAACTGTTATTCACTGCATTACTTACTCCTTTTTGTTTTCAGAGAAAATGAAGCATTTCTTACTAAATTTTTAGCCTTCCAAGCAGACAGACTTTATTTTCATATATTATCCTTTTCTCCTGTAGTGTTAATCTTAGTTAAGGTTTCACTAAACAGTATTATGCTCAACATGCGAGGAATGACGGTTTTGACTATCTGCTGGTAAAAACAAACAAAAGAATCACTGCTATTTCACTCTGCATTGGTACACTACATATTAACGCCCCACCTCAACTATTACTGTGACAGAATACTTGCCTCTTATCTGCCTCTGCAGTAAAGGGCAACCAAAATTCATGATTTGTAGGTGATCAAAATTGTTGAAAATCCCTTATCTCTCTTACACACAAAAATGAGGTCACATTTTAACAACAAAGTATAATACTCCAGTATGATGCTGGAAAAGATTAGGGTGGTTGTACTGTGGTACGAAATCTGCCAAAAAACTAAAATGGCATGTGTGGGTGTGGCACTACAATGCACATTTTTGTATGGAAACGTTCCTATTGAAGGTATGTATTTCTTATAGAGATAAAAATGAAGCACAAGCAAAAAGAAGCCAGAATGGGGACCTCCCCTAATACCACATACAAACCCAGCTTATGCAGAATGGAAGTATGTGATCACCTAGCATTATTCATAGAATGGGGACCTCCCCTAATACCACATACAAACCCAGCTTATGCAGAATGGAAGTATGTGATCACCTAGCATTATTCATAGAATGGGGACCTCCCCTAATACCACATACAAACCCAGCTTATGCAGAATGGAAGTATGTGATCACCTAGCATTATTCATAGAATGGGGACCTCCCCTAATACCACATACAAGCCCAGTTTAAGCAGAATGGAAGTATGTGATCACCTAGCATTATTCATAGAATGGGGACCTCCCCTAATACCACATACAAACCCAGCTTATGCAGAATGAAAGTATGCGATCACCTAGCATTATTCATAGAATGGGGACCTCCCCTAATACCACATACAAATCCAGCTTATGCAGAATGGAAGTATGTGATCACCTAGCATTATTCATAGAATGGAGACCTCCCCTAATACCACATACAAACCCAGCTTATGCAGAATGGAAGTATGTGATCACCTAGCATTATTCATAGAATGGGGACCTCCCCTAATACCACATACAAATCCAGCTTATGCAGAATGGAAGTATGTGATCACCTAGCATTATTCATAGAATGGAGACCTCCCCTAATACCACATACAAACCCAGCTTATGCAGAATGGAAGTATGTGATCACCTAGCATTATTCATAGAATGGGGACCTCCCCTAATACCACATACAAACCCAGCTTATGCAGAATGGAAGTATGCGATCACCTAGCATTATTCATAGAATGGGGACCTCCCCTAATACCACATACAAGCCCAGCTTAAGCAGAAGAAGTATGCGATCACCTAGCATTATTCATAGAATGGGGACCTCCCCTAATACCACATACAAACCCAGCTTAAGCAGAAGAAGTATGCGATCACCTAGCATTATTCATAGAATGGGGACCTCCCCTAATACCACATACAAACCCAGCTTATGCAGAATGGAAGTATGTGATCACCTAGCATTATTCATAGAATGGGGACCTCCCCTAATACCACATACAAACCCAGCTTAAGCAGAATGGAAGTATGTGATCACCTAGCATTATTCATAGAATGGGGACCTCCCCTAATACCACATACAAGCCCAGCTTAAGCAGAATGGAAGTATGTGATCACCTAGCATTATTCATAGAATGGGGACCTCCCCTAATACCACATACAAGCCCAGCTTAAGCAGAATGGAAGTATGTGATCACCTAGCATTATTCATAGAATGGGGACCTCCCCTAATACCACATACAAACCCAGCTTAAGCAGAATGGAAGTATGTGATCACCTAGCATTATTCATAGAATGGGGACCTCCCCTAATACCACATACAAACCCAGCTTATGCAGAATGGAAGTATGTGATCACCTAGCATTATTCATAGAATGGGGACCTCCCCTAATACCACATACAAACCCAGCTTATGCAGAATGGAAGTATGCGATCACCTAGCATTATTCATAGAATGGGGACCTCTCCTAATACCACATACAAACCCAGCTTATGCAGAATGGAAGTATGCGATCACCTAGCATTATTCATAGAATGGGGACCTCCCCTAATACCACATACAAACTCAGCTTATGCAGAATGGAAGTATGTGATCACCTAGCATTATTCATAGAATGGGGACCTCCCCTAATACCACATACAAACCCAGCTTATGCAGAATGGAAGTATGCGATCACCTAGCATTATTCATAGAATGGGGACCTCCCCTAATACCACATACAAACCCAGCTTAAGAAGAATGGAAGTATGTGATCACCTAGCATTATTCAGAGAATGGGGACCTCCCCTAATACCACATACAAACCCAGCTTAAGCAGAATGGAAGTATGTGATCACCTAGCATTATTCATAGAATGGGGACCTCCCCTAATACCACATACAAACCCAGCTTATGCAGAATGGAAGTATGTGATCACCTAGCATTATTCATAGAATGGGGACCTCCCCTAATACCACATACAAACCCAGCTTATGCAGAATGGAAGTATGTGATCACCTAGCATTATTCATAGAATGGGGACCTCCCTAATACCACATGCAAACGCAGCTTAAGCAGAATGGAAGTATGTGATCACGTAGCATTAGTGATAGAATGGGGACCTGCCCTAATACCACATACAAACCCAGCTTAAGCAGAATGGAAGTATGTGATCACCTAGCATTATTCATAGAATGGGGACCTCCCCTAATACCACATACAAACCCAGCTTATGCAGAATGGAAGTATGTGATCACCTAGCATTATTCATAGAATGGGGACCTCCCTAATACCACATACAAACCCAGCTTATGCAGAATGGAAGTATGTGATCACCTAGCATTATTCATAGAATGGGGACCTCCCTAATACCACATACAAACCCAGCTTATGCAGAATGGAAGTATGTGATCACCTAGCATTATTCATAGAATGGGGACCTCCCTAATACCACATACAAACCCAGCTTAAGCAGAATGGAAGTATGTGATCACCTAGCATTATTCATAGAATGGGGACCTCCCCTAATACCACATACAAACCCAGCTTATGCAGAATGGAAGTATGTGATCACCTAGCATTATTCATAGAATGGGGACCTCCCCTAATACCACATACAAACCCAGCTTATGCAGAATGGAAGTATGTGATCACCTAGCATTATTCATAGAATGGGGACCTCCCCTAATACCACATACAAACCCAGCTTAAGCAGAATGGAAGTATGTGATCACCTAGCATTATTCATAGAATGGAGACCTCCCCTAATACCACATACAAACTCAGCTTATGCAGAATGGAAGTATGCGATCACCTAGCATTATTCATAGAATGGGGACCTCCCCTAATACCACATACAAACCCAGCTTATGCAGAATGGAAGTATGTGATCACCTAGCATTATTCATAGAATGGGGACCTCCCCTAATACCACATACAAACCCAGCTTATGCAGAATGGAAGTATGTGATCACCTAGCATTATTCATAGAATGGGGACCTCCCCTAATACCACATACAAACCCAGCTTAAGCAGAATGGAAGTATGTGATCACCTAGCATTATTCATAGAATGGGGACCTCCCCTAATACCACATACAAACCCAGCTTATGCAGAATGGAAGTATGTGATCACCTAGCATTATTCATAGAATGGGGACCTCCCCTAATACCACATACAAACCCAGCTTATGCAGAATGGAAGTATGTGATCACCTAGCATTATTCATAGAATGGGGACCTCCCCTAATACCACATACAAACCCAGCTTATGCAGAATGGAAGTATGTGATCACCTAGCATTATTCATAGAATGGGGACCTCCCTAATACCACATACAAACCCAGCTTATGCAGAATGGAAGTATGTGATCACCTAGCATTATTCATAGAATGGGGACCTCCTAATACCACATACAAACCCAGCTTATGCAGAATGGAAGTATGTGATCACCTAGCATTATTCATAGAATGGGGACCTCCCTAATACCACATACAAACCCAGCTTATGCAGAATGGAAGTATGTGATCACCTAGCATTATTCATAGAATGGGGACCTCCCTAATACCACATACAAACCCAGCTTATGCAGAATGGAAGTATGTGATCACCTAGCATTATTCATAGAATGGGGACCTCCCCTAATACCACATACAAACCCAGCTTATGCAGAATGGAAGTATGTGATCACCTAGCATTATTCATAGAATGGGGACCTCCCCTAATACCACATACAAACCCAGCTTATGCAGAATGGAAGTATGCGATCACCTAGCATTATTCATAGAATGGGGACCTCCCCTAATACCACATACAAACCCAGCTTATGCAGAATGGAAGTATGTGATCACCTAGCATTATTCATAGAATGGGGACCTCCCCTAATACCACATACAAACCCAGCTTATGCAGAATGGAAGTATGCGATCACCTAGCATTATTCATAGAATGGGGACCTCCCCTAATACCACATACAAACCCAGCTTATGCAGAATGGAAGTATGTGATCACCTAGCATTATTCATAGAATGGGGACCTCCCCTAATACCACATACAAACCCAGCTTATGCAGAATGGAAGTATGTGATCACCTAGCATTATTCATAGAATGGGGACCTCCCTAATACCACATACAAACCCAGCTTATGCAGAATGGAAGTATGTGATCACCTAGCATTATTCATAGAATGGGGACCTCCCCTAATACCACATACAAACCCAGCTTATGCAGAATGGAAGTATGTGATCACCTAGCATTATTCATAGAATGGGGACCTCCTAATACCACATACAAACCCAGCTTATGCAGAATGGAAGTATGTGATCACCTAGCATTATTCATAGAATGGGGACCTCCCCTAATACCACATACAAACCCAGCTTATGCAGAATGGAAGTATGTGATCACCTAGCATTATTCATAGAATGGGGACCTCCCCTAATACCACATACAAACCCAGCTTATGCAGAATGGAAGTATGTGATCACCTAGCATTATTCATAGAATGGGGACCTCCCCTAATACCACATACAAACCCAGCTTATGCAGAATGGAAGTATGTGATCACCTAGCATTATTCATAGAATGGGGACCTCCCCTAATACCACATACAAACCCAGCTTATGCAGAATGGAAGTATGTGATCACCTAGCATTATTCATAGAATGAGGACCTCCCCTAATACCACATACAAACCCAGCTTATGCAGAATGGAAGTATGCGATCACCTAGCATTATTCATAGAATGGGGACCTCCCCTAATACCACATACAAACCCAGCTTATGCAGAATGGAAGTATGCGATCACCTAGCATTATTCATAGAATGGGGACCTCCCCTAATACCACATACAAACCCAGCTTATGCAGAATGGAAGTATGCGATCACCTAGCATTATTCATAGAATGGGGACCTCCCCTAATACCACATACAAACCCAGCTTATGCAGAATGGAAGTATGTGATCACCTAGCATTATTCATAGAATGGGGACCTCCCCTAATACCACATACAAACCCAGCTTATGCAGAATGGAAGTATGCGATCACCTAGCATTATTCATATAAAAGGGACCTCCCCTAATACCACATACAAGCCCAGCTTATGCAGAATGGAAGTATGCGATCACCTAGCATTATTCATAGAATGGGGACCTCTCCTAATACCACATACAAACCCAGCTTATGCAGAATGGAAGTATGCGATCACCTAGCATTATTCATAGAATGGGGACCTCCCTAATACCACATACAAACCCAGCTTATGCAGAATGGAAGTATGTGATCACCTAGCATTATTCATAGAATGGGGACCTCCCCTAATACCACATACAAACCCAGCTTATGCAGAATGGAAGTATGTGATCACCTAGCATTATTCATAGAATGGGGACCTCCCCTAATACCACATACAAACCCAGCTTATGCAGAATGGAAGTATGTGATCACCTAGCATTATTCATAGAATGGGGACCTCCCCTAATACCACATACAAACCCAGCTTATGCAGAATGGAAGAATGTGCTCACCTAGCATTATTCATAGAATGGGGACCTCCCCTAATACCACATACAAACCCAGCTTATGCAGAATGGAAGTATGTGATCACCTAGCATTATTCATAGAATGGGGACCTCCCCTAATACCACATACAAACCCAGCTTATGCAGAATGGAAGTATGTGATCACCTAGCATTATTCATAGAATGGGGACCTCCCATCATTTATTTATTTATTTATTTGCTGTTGGTTAACCCGGATAGTCCATTGGGCCAAGTGAACCCTTTTTCAATGGAGTCCTGGGGAGAAAAGCTCCATCAAAGATTACATGTTACAGAGATTTCATACAAGACATAACAAGGTACAGAGGTTACAATCAGTAAAGTTAAAAAAAACAAAATATAAAAAATAGCAAAATAGAAACAAAATTTTTTTTTTTTTTGAAGGATAAGGAAGTGAGTAGATAGATGCAGAACGTTTTCAGGATGATAAGTATTATTAAGAAATTGATTACTAGCTGTAATAGAGAAAGTGAGAGGTGGAAGACTGTAGAGAGTGGAGAATGATTATGTGGGGTGGGTGCAGGAGCATTCCCATGTGGATGTTAGGTAGGAGTGGAGTGATTTTTTAAAGGTAGGAAGGTTAGTGATGGTACGAATGGAGGGAGGAAGGGAGTTCCATAGGCGTGCTAGGAAAAAGGAGAGTAGGTTATGTCCTGGGGGGCGAAAGGGTCTGTAGACTTCTATTAGGTTTTGATTAGTAGATCTGAGAAGTCTTTGAGTGTGGTGAATTTTAAAGGTAGTGGACAGGGAGGGACAGAGGGATGGTTGAAAAATGAGTTTGTGTGCATATGTGAGCTGAGTATAGGAGGGGTAGTTGGGAAGTTCAAGCCAATTTAGTTTGTGGAGTGGTGCACAGTGATGGGTTGAAGATTTATTGCTAGTCGCGAATTTGGCTATTTTATTATAACAGGTAGATAGTTTTGTTTTGAGAGATGATTGTAGATTAGTTAAAAGAGGGGCACCATATAGAAGGGAGGGTAAGAGAAATGTGGTAGAGAGAGTGAGTTTGGTAGCTGATGAGAGGAATCGTTTGTGTCGGTAGAGCAGGCTGAGTTTTTGGTGCTTTTTTTAATGTTTAGTAGTAGATGGGACTCGAATTTAAGCTTATCATCGATTTGAACTCCTAGTAGTTTGGTTTCAGATACCAGTTCAAGTGGAGTATTATTTTGACTGGTGATGGAGAATAGTTGTCGGTCAAATGTGTTGGTTTTAGAGGGGGTAAATATCATAAGTTTTGATTTAGCTGCATTAAGTGCAAGATGGTTATCTTTCATCCACTGTTCTGTGGTGGAGAAGGCATCTTGAGTCAGCTTTAGGAGAGTTGGAATAGAAGAGGAAGCACAGATGATTGTAGAATCATCTGCGTATTGGATGATGTTAGCATGGGGGATAGAGTGATAGTAGTCATTTACGAAGATATTAAAGAGGAGGGGGCCTAATATGGAACCTTGTGGGACACCTGTGGGGGTGTTTAGGAAAGAGGAGGTGGCTTTTTTCCACTTGACAGCTTGTTGCCTGTTTGAGAGATAGCTGTTGAACCAATTGAGAGTTGAAGGTGATAGGTTTAGCTTTGAGAGTTTAGTGAGTAGTAGGTTATGTGTCAAACGCCTTGGAGAGATCAAGTAGGATGGTAGATACAGTGAGACCAGAATCTCTAGCTTTATGCACAGTTTCAAGGAAGGATAGGAGGGCTGCCATAGTGCTATGATTAGGGCGGAAGCCGTGTTGAGTAGAAGTTAGTAGGTTGTTGTCTAATAAATAGGGAAGGAGTTGAAGATGGATACATTTCTCTAGAATTTTTGAAATAAGAGAGGATAGCGATGAGCCGGAAGTTGGTAATACTAGTATTTTTCCCTCCTTTATGAAGGGGAATGGTAAAAGCCTTTTACCAGATTTGTGGAACGTGACCTTCTTGTATAGAGCAGTTGATAAGGATACTAATTGGGAGGGCGATAGCATCAGCAGCTATGCTAATACCACATACAAACCCAGCTTATGTAGAATGGAAGTATGCGATCACCTAGCATTATCCATAGAATGGGGACCTCCCCTAATACCATATACAAACCCAGCTTATGCAGAATGGAAGTATGCGATTACCTAGCATTATTCATAGAATGGGACCTCCCCTAATACCACATACAAGCCCAGCTTATGCAGAATGGAAGTATGCGATCACCTAGCATTATACATAGAATGGGACCTCCCCTAATACCACATACAAGCCCAGCTTATGCAGAATGGAAGTATGCGATCACCTAGCATTATTCATTGCTCACTACAAATATGTTCCTACTCAATGTTCTTAATTTGAGCCATAAAATGGTCAGTGCCCTAATACAGCACTGCTATGCAGCAACATATGGTTTCAGCAAGTTATCAAATAAAATTCCCACACAGTAAGTTATCCCATCTATCACACTGACCATAGGCCAGCCAGTGAATATTCAGTGCCGTTGTGGCTGTTAGGTAGTGAATAAAAGTAAGGCTCCAGTGAGCTAACAAAAACAGACTGAACATCCTGTGTGAAAAAAAACCTAATACCTTCCCTCTAACCAAAATGTCATAAACTTCCAGGCTGAAGACAGTGCTGAGAGAAGAATGTAATATCATACAATTATTCCAAAACCTATGAGAAGAGGCTGACGTAGTGCCGTACTGTCCAAGGAAGCTGTGTTTCAAAAACAAAGTGTCCAGATCACATACGAACCTCAAACAACATAAATAGTCCATGAATATAGAAAAAAAATCACTGAACCACCAAGAAGAACTTGTGAAAGAAATGAACCAATGGACTTTATTATGAAAACATAAAAAAATGGTTAAGCGTTTTCATAGTGTAAGAACATCAGCGCTTAACTGTTTTTTATGTTTTCATAATAAAGTCAGTTGGCTCATTTCTTTCACACATTCTCCCTGGTGGTCAAGCGATTTTTTTCTTTTCTATATTCATGGGCTGTTTATGTTGTTTGAGGTTTGTATGTGATTTGGACACTTGTTATTGAAACACAGCTTCCTTGGGCAGTACAGCACTACGCCAGCCTCTTTTCCTTGGTTTTAAAGTTTTATTGTGAAGGCTGCACGTTCACACACTCACTTTTCATCATACAATTACTACTTTCCAACAGGGAGTTACAGCCAGATTTTGTCTCTACTAAAAATAACTAATTTACCACAGCCATTAGGACAAACAATATACTGATTTTTTTTTTTATTTATTGAAATTGCTGTAATCCACCCACTAAGTCACATTAGATCTTTTCAGTAATTTTAAATTCAGTCAAAGCATTCGTTATTTGGTATAATAAAGTCTGCAACAAAATAAATCAGTTTTGGTGAAACAAAATGACTACACTTTTCCAAATGTGGCATACTCTAATATCCGCGTAGAAAATGTTAGAATCAGTTTGTTTTGGTATAGGTTCATCAATCATTCAATTAGAATCTAAATTATATGCATTCGTATTTTTATCACTGGATGTTATAGTCTTTTCAAACATAGTAATAATATTATTAATACGTACCAAGCTGTCATGGTGCAGCGTAGCGTTGTTGCCTCACAGTAAGAGGTTCTCCCGTTCGATTCCCGGCTGGAGTGCGGGGAGTGCCTTCGTGCCTTCTGTGTGGAGTCTGCATGTCCTCCCCGCGGTTGTATGGGTGTTCGAAAGACATGCGTAAATGGGCGTACCTTCGTTGAAGGTTGAACAGCGAGCTGGCACTTCAGCGTTCATGAAAATCTACTGCTAATCATTAGCGGACTGGAGTTCCGCTGTGGCGGCCCCTAACCAGGAAAAGCCGAAAGACAACAACAACAACCAAGCTGTCATGAAAATTTAATGTAATGGAGGTGCTAGCTGATGCCACTGAGGTCTAAAATGGGATGCAACTCTGCCACACACATCTTTGGGGGAAAAAAAAGTGAGAACAAGCCCCATCACTCTCTTCCAAATATCAGAAAACTGGTAAAGCTCCTTTGAGTAGTAGAGCTTGGGTCTGTCTCAAAAACTCCACTGAATCATACCAGTCCATGAGTGGAGCTCTTTCAGGGAAAGAACCTGACAGTTTCAGACAGTGGCCATGTATACAACTCACTACTCTTTTGTGATGGCTGCCCAAGTCATGGTGAGCACCACAAATTGACCCCAACACCACCACATGCATGCCCAGATCAGTGACAGAACTCTGAAGTAATAGCCAAAAGGGACTATAGTTAGCATATTTAGCTGCCACTTGTTGGGGAAGTCTACATGACACTTAAAAGCATTCCTTCGGTGACTAGGAGGCCTTTATTTATTTAATGCCTGTTAACTGGGTCAGTGGGCTGGTCTAAGGGCCCTTTTCAGCCATGATCCAGGCTAGGCAGGCAAATAAAAAGTACAGACACAAAAGACAATGATGGATGTACTGAGTACAGCATCATACAAAGGATACCCTTGAAAATACAAAAGCGCAGAGATAAAATACATTTCTGAAATGTACAAAAATGGTTATCATACAAGTACAGATTGGTATAATGGTAGCATATACAAAAAATATAAAGTAAGTAAATTATCAGTTTTGTAATCCAAGTTTAAAAGGAGAAGTTCACAGACCATGTAAATTAAACCATGGGTTATGGAGTGTCATGGAGATTTTTTTTTTAATATATAAAATATTGACCCAGCAGTGTTTGCATGTGTAATCATGTAAGGTGTTTTTGTACATCTGCATGACTAATGACCTTAAAATGAAATGGTGGATACTGAAGAAACCTGGGAAGCCAGAGGGTGACATTTGAGGGGGGTTAGGGAATAATGGGTTAGTGGTTGATATTATCACTTAGCGCAGTAAGCAGCAGGGGGTGTAATTTGATTCATGAACAGAATGGATTCATGTCAATAGCTTTACAAGACATTCCCCAAGTGCAAAAACAAAAACTCAGAAAATATTTTGCCGAAAGCACTTTAAGTGAAACTTGGAGTAAATCTGTATTTGCATGCCCCCTTACACCCCACATGTGGGGGACACCCCCTGAACTTAAATATACCTGCTCCAAGGTTGCACAACAGTGGAAAAACAGAGCTCTCCATTAAAGGCATATGTGCTTTCAGGAAAACATTTACGGTGAAACGTCCTCGCTTAAACTGTTGTTGCCAAACTAATATACCCCCCAACTGGATTTGGGAAAGAGACTAGAGAAAGAGGTTTTTCAAAGCTTTCCAGAATTTCCTGAATTATCCCAGAGTATTGTTTTTAATCACATTTGACTGAATTGGTGAATGAGCTTTCCAGTCAGACTATGGTTTATCCTTAAATTTCATAAATTGTTGGATGTTGTCTATAATCCAGGATCTGACGTAACATGCATTCTGATTTTCTTGATAGGATAACATTTCTCTTGTACAGAAATGAAAAAGTTATAGAAAGTAGATAGTACAGAAACTGGGTCAGTGCAGTGGTTGAAGGTGAACCAATTAATGTTAACAAGTTCTGATATAAGAATATGATATGAGCTGTTTAGGACAGCTCCAGTTTGAATGATTTGGGGAAGGGATTATTTACTTTTGAGGGACCATGCACTATACATGTAAATAAATTAAATTAAATTGGGTAGTGGTCATTCAGGGATTTAGGGAGCATGCAGATGATACACTTTGTCTAGGATGTTTGTTAGGTTGAATCCAAGACTGTGAAAGTTGAGTTAGCTATATTAGGGGCAGGATTCACGAAGTCTCCGTGTAAGAGTTATAACTCTTACACGAAGGCTGCAGTTAAACGGAGTGATGTCAGCATGCTTTGCATATTCATAGAGCATGCTGAATCACACCTAAGGCTAACAAGGTCCGTGTAAGACAGTAGGGGGCGTGTCCATAGGCCGAGCCCTGTAAGCGGACACGCCCCCAGAAGAGTAAAAGTGCCCAAAGTAAACACCCACGACAGAGTCCACGGAAATGTGAATAAACACAACACAACACATGCCCCCACAGACTATGAACAGAAAATATATAAATAAACATGTTATATATTTTTTTTAAATTGTAAAAATGTTTAACCGTGAGTGCGCTTTTGCGGTGTGCCCGTAGCACAGCTACAGTTAGCAGTCAGTGGGAAAGCATATAAGAACTAAATATGCAAAGTAAGCCAAGAAGCAATAGCACAGCGGTAGAGATGTTGGCTGAAGAGCAGGCATTCATGGCTCGAACCCCACAACACCAATTTTTATTTTTAGCAAAATAAGCACGAAACAAGTCCCTGACAAATATGTACACATAAAATCACATTTTATGTAAAATGTAATGAAATAGCCCATTTATATTGAAGAAATGTGAGTTAACAAAACAATAAAAAATGCCAGATGTGCCCATAGCTGAGCTACAGTTTAACAGGGTGACTGCATCTGCCCGTAGGTGAGCAGTGGTTTAACTGGTGCAAAATGAGTGCCCGTAGCTGAGCAGTGGTTTAACACTCTGAATCTAAGTGCACCTAGCTGAGCTGAGCGTAATATGCGTGCCGACAGCCAAATGAGGCTTAAAGCAGCGTACCCCATTTGCGCAGAGCTGCGCACCGCGCAAACAAGCTAACCGACGGGCAACGTTGAGCAAGCCGTATCAAAACTGCCTTTACACAGACACACCCCTCAGCATGTCTAGACAGTCATAAAAATAAAAAGTAGTGGCCAGGTTCGAACCCAGGATACTATACACCATAGTCAAGGTACCAAACCACTAAGCCATGACAGCAGTACCTATAAATGCAATAATAGCCAATATATAGGAATGAATACAAACTGGAGCATGACAATGCAGGTTTACTGAAGTTGATACAATTCCAAAATGGCCAATCACAGATATGCGGGAAAAACGGACTATATAAGCCCCATAGGCGGAATACACAGCATAAACGATTGTAGAACTGAACTGCAGGCAGAATGACAGGAGTAGGACAGGGTAGTTGCTTTCGAGCACAGAGGTGGGGCGTTGAGGAGTCCAGGTACATGGTCTGGCTCCTAGTCCACAATCATGAGGCCCAACTCATGCAGGGCCAGGTCCTCTGGGGAGCATACAGGGCTGAGGCGTGGGACCGGTTGGCTCATGATCTCACCAGTGCCACAGGGATTCCAAGGACTGGTGAGCAGGTCCGTCACCACCATGCGGACTTGAAGAGATGCAAGCAGGACCAACTGAACCTTTGGATCCAGGAGGCCCGGCAAATGCCCAACGCCCCACTACTGAGTAAGTTACATTTAATTATGTATGTAAGAAATGAAACTAGCTGATATTATGGAGATGTGTATTCCAATATTACTTCATTTATATTACATCTGCAGGTGTCCGTTCTGCGAACCGCAGAGCCTATGGCGATAGGCTGGTGCAGTTGCGCCACCAGGCAGGTCAGTAATCCACTACCAGTAACTGTAAAGAAATATAAAAGTATGACAGTCAGGAAAAGACTGCAGTGTAGTTACTAAGGAATAAAATGTGCAAGTAACAGTGTGAAAATGTCTGCAAGTATTGCTTGATTACAAACGTGTGTTGCAGCCTGTAAGCCAAACAGAAAAATGAAAATGTCCGACATAAATTCTGAAATAAAAATGCCCCACCTGTAAGAAAATAGTACACAACCTGCAGCAGGCTGAAAAGTATAGCTGCAGAAGATGATGAAATAACATGTGTGAAATATATCCCTGTTGAAATACTGAAACATGACAGAAGTGAGACTGCTGGAAAGGATTGTAATAACTACAGGTAAAACATGTCAATAAAGCCTAGAAGTAAGTACCATCCTGAATAGTAAAATGAAAACAAGCGAGACAGTGTGAGAAAGTATCATGAATCCAGCAATACAGTAGTAATAACCCCTGAATAAAGTATACTGCAGTCAGTACAGAATGAAATGCATGTGAGAATCAAAACCAAACAGCAAAATCTGTTCAAAGTGTTGCTGCATCTGGAATGTGTATCCCAAAATCTGGGTATGTTGCTCTCAGTCTGCAATATGCAGATCGTATGATTGTCTGATATACCAAACATCCACACTTGTCTACAGCTATATAAAGCAAATGTAGCAGGATGATGTAGCTGAACAAAGCTAGATATGAATGTGTATGAAGAACAATAAAATGTATATTGATGTTGCAGTAACAGTCCTATCACCAAGTTGAAATAGTTATCATATAGAAAACTGTAGTTAGAACAGAAGTGTGTATATATCTGTAGCTATTAGAAATGTACAGCATATGTATTGGTATTTGAAGGTGTTAATATTATTTTCTTCACCCCACCCTATAACCACATATAACCCATTCCACGTGAAAATGGTATGTGCAATCACAATTAACACCCCTGGACGTTTGTCCTGTTGGGTCATATATATTTGCATGTCCGTTGATGCATCTGCCCTGTTCATACATCCAAACCTGATGGCCTGTTGCCATCAATTAACCCTGCATGTTGTTGGACTGTGTATTGCTGTTCAAATTATGCATGTGTTATGCACGCTGTTCAATGGTGTGAATATCTGGGTGTTTGGTTAATGGGAATACTAATGCATGCTGTTACAACTAATTGTGAATGGTATTATATGTCACTAACCCAAACTGTCATGACATAATGCAAAACATAGGACGACAGGGAAGGCGGGTTCCAGCGGACCCACCTCTCCCAACTCAGCTGACGAGTGCACCTGGCACTAGTGCTGAGTCTGGACCCTCCTCCGGTGACCCTGTGCCACCTGCGGGTGGAAGCGCTGCAGGGGATGGGGCTCGCCCCCCCTCTGCAAGTGTGGCTGGAGGAGAACCACCACTCACCCTCCGTAGCGTCCGGACTGTGGTGCGTAGGGAGATTCGGGACTCTCTTCTCGAGCCCCTACGCCAGCTTGAGGCACGGGTGGCACAACTTACGGGCATGCCTGTTGCCCGGCCTACACAGCCCCCAGCACAGCCCCGTCCTGGGCAGAGAAGGAACAGTGGAAACTGCCTATGGGTGGGGATATCAGTTCCAATGTTGCCATCTGTGGGGTCATGGGCTCTGGATATCCAAACCTCCGTCCCCGTCAATTGTGTAACCCCCCCACGTGTCATACACCGCCCCTGTATGCGTCTTGTTTGTCTTGTCTGTTTACCTACCCAACCTACCTCCCCAGCTGTACCGACTTCCTTCACCTGACATACCACTCTCACCTGAAAAAAAAAAAAAAAAGGGCACTCTGTACCCACAAAAAATTACGCCCCATACATAGCTGCCCATTCCGCACATATGTCTACCAGACATGGAAACTATCAATTACAATT
The DNA here is from genome assembly GCF_019279795.1 of Protopterus annectens. Taxonomy (NCBI): domain Eukaryota; kingdom Metazoa; phylum Chordata; order Ceratodontiformes; family Protopteridae; genus Protopterus; species Protopterus annectens. The sequence goes on along the minus strand of NC_056745.1, from coordinate 656,588,323 downwards.
GGCTGTACAACAAGTATTACTGTTGTCCTTGCACCTCTCTCAGGGGTAGAAGGTATCAAATGTCACACCAAATTACAAACATATGCACAGCTGTTGCTGATGAAGGAATGGGCAGCTATGGGCCTTACCTATATCCCTCCTGCAAAACCCAAGCTTGTTTCCCTACTGTCTTACCCTCTGTGACCCCTTTTTCACCACTTTCCTGTCTCCCCATTTTCATTTCATTCAAAAAAAATAGCGCAGGTGTGCGCAAGAGTAAGCACATTTAAGTGGTTGTAAGCGGGTGTGCGCTTGTTTGCGTGGAGCTAATCGCCAGTGCGCATGCGTGATTTCCGCGCAAACCAGTGCTAACCCGGTTACAACTGCTTAAAAGTGCCTTAGTCACTTTGATTGACAGGTCCTGTAGTCAGTTCGGAAGCAAAATAAAATCCCACTGGCAGTCCCGAACCCAGGACCTTGGAAACAGTAGTCTGCATGACTTACCACTAAGCCATGACTCTTATACAAGAACATTGTGCTAAAATAAATATATCATGTAATAGTAGGAATGAATGTAAAGGGAATATAGGATGTGTAGTACACAAAGCATGTCATTTAGAATTACTGTCAAAACTAGTGGATTTCCATAATAGTAGTGTGTGAACAGAAACAGCCATGCTAGTTGGTAGCTAGTAGCTAATAATGTCACTGTAGCACCTTGCAAGCCACACACATACTCACAGCAGGATAATCACTGCCCATACCCCACAAACTCTTACAGGAACACATCCGGACCAAGTAATAAAATATGTGGAGCAAAGGCCTAAAACCAGGGACACATTACAAATAATGTTACAACAAACGCAGACAGTTCAGAGAGTAACAGGGTCTGCATTTTGTGGGATGTTTGGAAGGGTATGAAGTCTGAAACTTGAATGTTTGTTACTATATTCTGACTTGAGCCCAGAGTGATTTGCCAGAAAAAGCTGTGCATGAGATATTGACCAAAATATGAGGCAGAAATGTGGACAACCTGCAAATATTTGTACACATGAGAGGTCTGACACCACCATATTTGAATAGTTAAGAGCCTAGACATAGCAACAGTGAATGACTTACAGGGATGCCCCACAGACCCCATGTGAAATGTTCAAACAGTAGGCAGAAAGGTGTAACAACACATGCAATGGTAACTATGGAGTCCTGAAAGTATTCACCACTTGCATGGCAGAATAAGTGTAGTAATACATATGCTCATGCTAACCCACAGTCACAACTGCAGCATAACAGACAATTTAATGGGTGTACCCCACTGATATGTACCATTCCATGAGGCAGATAACAGATGAACCTGAGAGTCTCTGGGGCCTGCTCAGCAGCATACTCAAATACCCTAATAGATGTCAAGGCCCACGCCGTGGCCAGACCACACTGCATGCTGTAACACCCTAGCAGATATAGCAAGCATTCCAAGGTGTGAATGTACATGGAAAATAGGAAAGCTACAGCAGCACACTACAGTCAGGACACCTAGCAGGCATACAAGTAGTGACTGTAAAGGGCAAATATTGAAGCCTTAGCAACAAAGTGCAAGCAAAAGTGAAAGGAAAGCACACACACACACATTAACAGTAGTAGTAGTTGTAGGTGTCAGTGTACATACACAGTTAGTACAGGAAACTGGAGAAATGAATGGAGGAATGTTAATCTACAACACAGCTGGAAATATGAGAGAGATACCAACCTTTACACTCACAGAACATTGACCACAGCATACCAGCATGGTCCCTGCCCTTAAAATCTGAAAGGGCTACGCCTATCTCACATACCTTTTTATAGCACTGTTCTGAAATCACAGTGAGAACTGCAATCAGTACACAACTGGCTGCATGCAATTAGCAAATGCTGGCTAACAACTGGTGCAGAGGCCATCACATGGGCATATGCAGATACCTACAAAAGTATGCTGTACTCCCAGTCCACATATGCAATACTTTCATTGCACCCTGAGGAGGACGTGAGAGACAGACAGACACAGAGAGAGAGAGAGAGAGAGAGAGAGAGAGAGACAGAGACACAGAAAATTAAAATTAAGCAGACACAAACGAAACTGTTCAGCAACAGCCACCTGAAAGCTGACAACTGGGAAGTGGAGCAGCAAGACAGAAAATCAGACGGCAACACAAGCAGCTGTAATAAACACAGGTAATGTAAAGTAATACTATAAAGGTCTACATACTGTGAACCCTCCATATGTGTCATTGGTCTGTATCCATATGTATATGAAGATGTGTAAAGGGCAGGGGACATACAGCAACTATCAGTGAAGGCTGTACATACATTTGTATGTGAGAGCATCTATGTGCACATATCAATGTAGGTTGACTGTAGGTTGTAGTGCAATGTACAAAGTAGGTTTCACAGTTATGTATGTTTAGCAGTATGTTAGTGTGTGTATGCAGTATGGTAGACAAACATGTTGATATACCTGTCTATCATATGGATACGTATGTATGTCAAAATATGTATGTATGTATGTATATATGTATATATATATATATATATATATATATATATATATATATATATATATATATATATATATATATATATGATATGCATATATCTATACATACATAGAGAGAGATGTAGGAATACATAGACAGATGTAGATAGATAGAATATGTACAAACATATATATGTAATGCACACATACAGATATAGATATATGTAGATACATATACATAGACAGACTGATCTGACTATCTACAGGTATGACTGTATATGACAACCTCAACACACCCTTTCCCACCCCCTCTGTCACTCTCACCCCTCTGTGTCCCCCCCTCCACATCTATAGCAATATAAGTACATCAATATATATGTGTATATGTATACAGACATATACATATATATACATATAGATATATCCACTCGGGCATTCTAGAGAAGCTCACCAGCTTAAATATAAGCCCCTATGTCACTCGATGTTTTGCACACTGGCTCAAGGACAGAACCCACATGGTTAGAATTGCTGGAGCCATGCCAGACTCCAAACCAGTTACGAGTTGTGTCCCACAAGGCTCAGTCCTGGGACCTCTCTTGTTTGGTATATATTTATCGGAGGTACAGGCCAGCACGGAAGGACTGTGGCTGACCAAATATGCAGATGACTGCAAACTGGCCGCCATAATCGATTCTCCAGCCAACACAAGCATCTTCCAAAGGGGCATCATAGAAACAGACAACTTGTGCCAGAGCCATGGCCTCCAGCTGAATGCAAAAGTGTGTAATTTGGCAAAAACAAAGTGCCCACAAAGTACCACATAGGTGGTACTCCATTAAATACAGAAGAAGTAATTAGGGACCTGGGGACCCAAGTTGATAGCAATCTCTCATTTGACAACCACGTGGCCAAAGTGGTTAGAAAGACATTGTATATAGCCCACCCCATCATGAAGGGATTCACATCTACATCAGGGGAGGACATCGTGCCTCTTTACTCATCCCTCATCAGGCCCATAATTGAGTACAATCCCCCTGTCGGTATGTACCTTACCAGACACCTGCAGCAACTGGAAAGACCCCACAAGTACCTCACCAAGAGGATCAAAGGGATCAAACAGATGCCATATGCTGACCGGTTAAATAAACCCCAGCTCTACTCAGTGGCATACTGCCTGTTCAGAGGCGATCTATGCCTAATGTATAACACCATGTCGAACCCGGAATTAATGGGCATGCTGCACCTGAGAATATCCAAATCCCATCGGGATACATGCTTGAGAGACCTGAGCCTCAGCACTGAAATAAATAGGACATGCTGGAGGGACAGATTCATAACCCAGAGGCTCACTTCACTCTGGAATAAAATCCCAGTCCAGGTTAGGCAGAGTCCCTCATCGACTCTCTTCAAGAGGAATCTTGATGAGTGGATGGGACATTGTAGGTTTACCCCGGGTATCACTTCTGTGTCACTGTTAGACAGAGGCACAGTATACTAACCTCGGAAAAGGGCATGGCAAGATATATTTACAATGGATGGTGACAGCCAAACACATTCTGGCTAGGTTCTTAAATGCCCTAGGGCAGATTGCCTAGTATGACGCTATGAACCTATGTACCTTGTTCACCATTGGCCCTATGTGCTGTTAATCACCATGGCAATCACAATACTATGGTAGCATGTTCAAAGGTCAGTTGTCAGTCACCTCTATGCTACAGTTGTGGAATATGTGGGTCATGTGGAAATGTCACAGCTGCCACATGTACACAGTCAACCCTCTCCCCTACACATGGACGTACAACACATGTATGAGATGGAACCACATAGCCAAACTGGGGACTAAGCACTCTGAACCCAGTACTGGCATAACCTGTCAGGTGGCATGCAATACTACAGTGACTACAATACCAGTCTGATGTAGACTTACACTGACAGCAATGCAAGCACGTGAACACACTGGGCCATTCGTGGAGCCTTAGAATAGCATCCTGCCAGAGCAGCACACACCTCTGCAGCTGGCACACAGGCATACGTTATGCCTGAACACATCACACATAACACATAGCACACAAATCCTGTGTGCCAGTCACAGCCTGTACGGCTAGACAACACACCTGCCACAGTTGTGTTAGCTACCTTTATTGTCCGGTACAGTATGGTCACGCTCACCAGGCTGGACAAGGTGAAGGTCACAGTGATATGCCTGTGGGGCACTATGGTCCACCACATAACACAAGCATACAGGTCAGTCAGAGGCATGGAATGACTCAGTCATTGTCCATGCCACATACCTTCTCCTGCTGTACTTATAGGGTGCTGACATCATCAGTGTTTAGAAAGGGGAATGTGCATCCTGTAGTCTGTTCCCTAGTTGCCAAAAGGGACATTTCCCTCACATACACTAACCCCCCTCAGCCAAACACACACACTTGCCATTTGCAGGATTCAAACCCCTACCTAACTATGTTATGACACTTGAGACGGACGCATTAGCAGAGTGCGCTATACTGGGAGGTTTCCCTTCTCCTGCTGTACTTATAGGGTGCTGACATCATCAGTGTTTAGAAAGGGAAATGTGCATCCTGTAGTCTGTTCCCCTAGTTGCCAAAAGGAACATTTTCCTTACACACACTAACCCCCCTCAGCCAAACACACACACTTGCCATTTGCAGGATTCAAACCCCTACCTAACTATGTTATGACACTCGAGAGGGACGCATTAGCAGAGCGCGCTATTCGCATTACTGGGAGGTTTCCGTTCTCCTGCTGTACTTATAAGGGTGCTGACATCATCAGTGTTTAGAAAGGGGAATGTGCACCCTGTAGTCTGTTCCCCTAGTTGCCAAAAGGGACATTTCCCTCACACACTAACCCCCCTCAGCCAAACACACACACTTGCCATTTGCAGGATTCAAACCCCTACCTAACTATGTTATGACACTCGAGATGGACGCATTAGCAAAGCGTGCTATTTGCATTACTGGGAGGTTTCCCTTCTCCTGCTGTACTTATAGGGTGCTGACATCATCAGTGTTTAGAAAGGGGAATGTGCATCCTGTAGTCTGTTCTCCTAGTTGCCAAAAGGGACATTTCCCTCACACACACTAACCCCCCTCAGCCAAACACACACACTTGCCATTTGCAGGATTCAAACCCCTACCTAACTATGTTATGACACTCGAGACGGACGCATTAGCAAAGCGCGCTATTTGCATTACTGGGAGGTTTCCCTTCTCCTGCTGTACTTATAGGGTGCTGACATCATCAGTGTTTAGAAAGGGGAATGTGCATCCTGTAGTCTGTTCTCCTAGTTGCCAAAAGGGACATTTCTTTCACACACAATTGCACACACACTAACCCCCCTCAGCCAAACACACACACTTGCCATTTGCAGGATTCAAACCCCTACCTAACTATGTTATGACACTCGAGACGGACGCATTAGCAGAGCGCGCTATTCGCATTACTGGGAGGTTTCCCTTCTCTTGCTGTACTTATAGGGTGCTGACATCATCAGTGTTTAGAAAGGGGAATGTGCATCCTGTAGTCTGTTCTCCTAGTTGCCAAAAGGGACATTTCCCTCACACACAATTGCACACACACTAACCCCCCTCAGCCAAACACACACACTTGCCATTTGCAGGATTCAAACCCCTATCTAACTATGTTATGACACTCGAGACGGACGCATTAGCAGAGTGTGCTATTCGCATTACTGGGAGGTTTCCCTTCTCTTGCTGTACTTTATAGGGTGCTGACATCATCAGTGTTTAGAAAGGGAATGTGCATCCTGTAGTCTGTTCTCCTAGTTGCCAAAAGGGACATTTCCCTCACACACAATTGCACACACACTAGACCCCCCTCAGCCAAACACACACACTTGCCATTTGCAGGATTCAAACCCCTATCTAACTATGTTATGACACTCGAGACGGACGCATTAGCAGAGCACGCTATTCGCATTACTGGGAGGTTTCCCTTCTCTTGCTGTACTTATAGGGTGCTGATATCATCAGTATTTAGAAAGGGGAATGTGCATCCTGTAGTCTGTTCTCCTAGTTGCCAAAAGGGACATTTCCCTCACACACAATTGCACACACACTAACCCCCTCAGCCAAACACACACACTTGCCATTTGCAGGATTCAAACCCCTACGTAACTATGTTATGACACTTGAGATGGACGCATTAGCGGGCGCTATTCGCATTACTGGGAGGTTTCCCTTCTCCTGCTATACTTATAGGGTGCTGACATCATCAGTGTTTAGAAAGGGGAATCTGCATCCTGTAGTGTGTTTTCCCAGTTGCCAAAAGGGACATTTCTCTCCCACAGACTTGCACACACACCAACCCCACTCACACACACCCACACACTGAGCATTTGCAGGATTCAAACCCCTACGTAACTATGTTATTTCACTTGAGACGGACGCATTAGCGGAGTGCACTATTCGCATTACTGGGAGGTTTCTCTTCTCCTGCTGTACTTATAGGGTGCTGACATCATCGGTGTTTAGAAAGGGGAATGTGCATCCTGTGGGGAGGCAGACGCCAAGCACACTCTGGCTAAGCTGTCATTCCCTAGGGCAAACAGCCTAGTGTTGACCTCTACACCCATATGTTTAATTGTCAAATGCACATTATTTGTTGCTGATAGACTGTTTGCACGTCTTTATTGCCATAGCATTCCCTGTTTGTATGAACAACTTGTGTATCTGTGGAAGATGTTTGCATACGGGAGGGATCCAATCACGTATGTCTCTGTAGTCATTTAACTGTGTGCACTGGGCAGATTGCTGTAATGTGGTTGGTTCCTGGAATAACATGTAAAAATACCAGATATGTGTGGCCAACTGCTAAACTGAGATTTGGCCTAAGTGTGTGAGCATGCCCAGTTCAGCCTTCCTATGGCATGTTGTCTGACATATGTCTCATTTATCAAAGTGTGTGAGCATGCCCAGTGTGAGCATTCCATATGTTGAACTCTGCAGCCCACCACATTTGTGGATGAGTGTGAACTTCAACAAATATCTCCCGTTTATGGTTGTGTGTTGTGTGTCATGTTGTGTAGTTACTGTACAACTGCTTTGTGTGTGAACACAACAGGATTATACTGTGCCTGCAGGGTTTGCATGGGATACTTTGCATACAGTTGTCAACATCCTTTCACACTGACCTAGCACTGTAGTACTGTATAGTGTACTGGTTCAGTACTTTGACTGTGGTGGACAGTATCCTGGGCTTTAGTCCTATCACTGCTTTACATTTCCATAGTGAGCACAACAGCCTGGTTAGGGGCCAGTTGTGCACATCTGACCATGTTGCATTATGTTCAGATATGAACTACTTAAACCAGGCTTGTCCAACATTGGTAGTGTATTCCACAACATAGGTGTACATTTGCAAACACTAGCGATGTGCCCTAGTCCATTTCTAATGCTAGTCGGAGAGTGTGTTTGTCCTTGACACACACTGTAAGTGGAGTTTGCCATGACATATGTCATGGTTAGTATACTGTGCCTCTGTCTACCTGTGACATGACAGTGATACCCAGGATAAAGCTACCATCTCCCATCCACTCATCAAGATTCCTCTTGAGGAAAATCGATAAGTGACTCTATGGGTAGCCTGTACTGGGAGTTTACTCATGGGTGGGGGTGGCTTCTGTGTTATGGATCATGCAGTACAGCTTGTCCTATGTAAGTCAGTGCTGGGGTTCAGGTCTCTCATGTGCATAGCTCACTGCCATTCAGATTGTACAAGGTGCAGCATGTTTATTGATACCAGCTTGGACATGGCTTTATACATCAGGCACAGCTTGCCTCTGGGTGGGCAGTATGGCAGAGTGTGTGTAGCTGCAGTTTGTTTAATCAGGCAACACATGGCATCTGTGCAAGCTGTTTGATACTCCTGGTGAGGTACTGTTGGGGACTTTACGGTTGATGGAGGTGTCTGCTGAGGTACATCCCACAGGGGCTATTGTAGTCAAGGATGACTGCAGAGCCACAATGACCTCCCCTTATCTAGATCTGACAACCTTCATGATTAGGTGGGTATATGGTATGTTTCTGTAAACACTACAGCACATGTTTGTCCAATGCAGGATATCTATCACCTTGTGTCCCCAGGTCTCTCATTACATGTTAAGTACGTAATGGGTTAACACCTATGTGGTAATTGGTGGGCACTTACTGTACATCCATGGGGGTTGACTATACACTTTTCTGCAATTAGCTTGCTGACATGGCTATGGCATCAGTTGTCTGTTTCTATGTGGCCCTTTTGTGGGATGCTTGTGTCAGCTGGTGGATTATATATGGTGAGCAGTTTGTAGTCCTCTAGAATTATGTTCAGACACAGTCCTTCCATGTTGGCCTGTACCTATGGGACATATATACCAGATGAGGGAGATCCCAGGACCAAGCCTTGTGGGATGCCAGTTATATCTGATTTGTAGTCTGACATGGCTGCAGCATGTCTGACCATGTCTGTTCTGTCCTTGGTCTGGTTTGCAACCCCTCTACTGACATAGGGGTTTATATTTAAGCTGGTGAGCTTATCTATAATGAACACGTATGGTATTGTATAGAAGCCTTTGCAAGGTCCAGCTATGCTGTGTGGACCACATTGACTCAATTGAAACAGTCATTAAGGTCATTGATGAGGGCAAACATGTTTAGGGGCAGGATCTGCACTTAAGAAAGCCACACTGGGTAGGGTCCAGTGTCAGTAGGTCCCCAATATCTTTATGTCTGCGGTACATGCTGATCCTTTCCATAGCTGTGCAGACCGAGCTTCTCAGGATTCTGGGGTGGTAGTTTTCAGTATCCATTCAGGCAACACCTTTGTTGAGAAGGACCACTGTTGTTGTACACTGCTCTTTGGGTACATATCCTGTGGTAAGGCTGACATTGAGTAGTAGTGTGATTTGGCATTCCATTCGTCTTGGAGTCCATGTTGGACTCAGCCCAGGACACCATCTCATACCATTGCTGCTGTGTGTTTTGCTTTGTAGATGCTGGCTGTTACCTCAGCATCTGCAATGTCAGGGGCCAGCAGTCTGCTGGGATAGATATTTTGCATTCTAGGGGGGGGGGGTTTGCACTGCACCTGTCAGGATGTATGTTGGCAATATGTGTGTGTGTTTGGTATGTTGTTTGTAATATTTGTGCGATTCAGAGCATATCTGTGAATTCCCAACACGGTTCCTGCCATCAATTGTGAAAGCCTTGGGATTATCCTTAGTGTGGTGTACAATTTGTATCTTCATATGTTCATAGGTTCATACTAGGCTATCCACCCTAGGGCATTTGTTAGCCTAGCCAGAGTGTGTGGCTTTCGCCACCCCTTGCTATGTGAATATTATGGCCATTTATGATTTGCTTTGCTGTGCCTCTGTCTGGACATGACACAGTGAAGACCCCCAGTGTAACTCTACAATCATCCATCCACTTGGCAAGATTCCTGTTGAAGAGTGTCAGTGAGGGGCTCTGCCTAACATGGAGTGGGATTCTGGTCCAGGGTGTGGGGAGCCTCTGGATTATGTATCTGTCCCTCCAGCACATCCTATTTCATTATTTGTTGAGGTTGACATCTCTCACTCTCACAGCTCCGATGGCTTTGAGTTTTCTGGGGTGGAGCATGTCCATTACTCCTGTGTTGGGCATGGCCTTGTACAACAGGCATGCAATGCCTCTGTGTAGGCAGTATGTGACTGCATTCAGCTGGGGTGTCTACAGCCAGGCAGCATATGACATATACTTGAGACCCTTTATCCTCTTGGTGAGGTACCTTTGAGGTCTTTCTAACTGCTGCAGGTGTCAGGTAAGGTACATCCCATATGAGGCATTGTACTAGTTTATGGGTGTGATAAGAGAACAGTATAGGGACACAATGACCTCTGTTGACGTAGATGTGAATCCTTTCATGATACGGTGTCCAATGTAGACAGTCTTCCTAGCCACATTGGCAATGTGAGTGTCACATAACAGGTTACTGTCCACTTGTGTCCCTAGGTCCCTGATTACTCCTTCCATACATAATGGTTTACCACCTATGTGGTAATTTGTGGTACCTTGTTTGGTATTTGGTGGGACATTCATACTGTCCAGTGTCTTCAGGATGGCTGGGTGGGGTTCCTGTGTATGAGAGTGTGGTCTGTAGCATGCTACAGACTGTACAGCAGTCTTGCCTACAGTTAGTTGCACATGGGTGGACTCCAATGCCTTGTGCATTGTCAGTTACCTGGACGTATGGGTGTCTGTGCTGAATATGGATACTCACCCTCCTTTTATGTTTTGCTCCAGGTTTTTGGGGCCATGACACTTGATATGTGGTATAACCTGGTAGTGCTGGTGTGCTGTCAGGAGGCTTGCAGCAGTTTTCTGTCACTGCACAGACATTGATGTTCTCCATACTGGGGATAGCCTCGGGAGCATGCATATTGGAGTTTACACATCTGGCATTGGTCAGCATTACCCTTATGTTTCTTTCCACTTATGTTTTCTAGGGTGGTGGGCTAGTCTTTTCAGCCTTGCCTACGAAAGGCTCTATGGAGGTGGCAAAAGCCTTATCCAATATCCAGACGCCCAGGGGTAACAGGTGCAAGCCATCCCAGGTACAGCTGCGTGGCTTGTCAAGCATGACATCCCAAGCAGACAGACATTGGATCCCCTTGGAATGACACCAGTAAGTGTGCCACTTGCTATAACTGATCATTCCGTGTTTGTACTGTGGCATTATTCTTGGTAAGGGTAGGATGCTGCAAATGGTGAGTGTCATACCGGCCTGGACTACATAATCAGAGAGCTCATCTATTTCTCTTTTCATGTAGTCTAGGGAGGTACATCTCAGGTCATTCACACCAGCATGGACTATGACTGCATCATATTTCTACTTGCTTTGGGATGACCTGCATACTTGTGTTATGTGGTGTATTGTGGCAGCCTACAGGCAGCTTACTGTACCCTTTCCTTGTTCAGTCTGGTGTGGGACAGCAGTGTGTCTCGCTATGGAGTCACCTATTACAACTGTATCAGGCATGTTGTTTCTCCTTCTGGCCTGTGACTGTTTGGCACACCAGCTTTGTGTACTATGTGTTGCATGTGCTATGTTTGGAAGTTGTTTGATTGGGTGTCTGCTTTAGAGGCCTCTGTTGGTGTGCTGTGTTTGTAATTTGTGCCTCCGGGAATGATTTTCTGTGTTTATGTCTTTGGTTTGCAGTTGTGATAGGTCTATGTGGGACTGTGTTTGTGGTGTGTGTGGTTACCTTCTCCTCCTGACTAGTTTTGGGAGTACTGAGTTGAGGGAGCTCAGCCTCCAGTTTGGATAGATGGTTGCATCTCTCACATATATTTGTATTTCTTGGGGGGAGTTGGGGGTTGTCTGTGTACTTGGGGCAGGTGTAACACTGCCTCAAGATTCACAGATTCAACTTGTTGTGGCTGGCCTTAGTGGATTGTATGTGTGGACATATTTCATAGTTTCATAGTTTCATAGTATAGCACTAGGCTATCTGTCCCGGGGCATTTGTAAGCCTAGCCAAAGTGATGTGGCTTTTGCCACACCATGAAATGGTACAAAAATGTACAGAATAAATCTAGAATACTGTGCCGCTGTCTAGTAATTGACACAATGAAGGTCCCCTTATATAATAGAATTAGTTTACTGTGCCCCTGTCTAGCAGTGACACAGATGTGACCCCTGGGGTAAACGTACAATCTCCCATCCACTCATCAAGATTTCTCTTGAAAACAGTCAGTGAGGGGCTCTGCCTAATATGAACTGGGATCCTGTTCCAAAGCATGGGAAGCCTCTGGGTTATGAATCTATCCCTCCAGCATGTCCTATTCATACTTGTGCTGAGGTTTAAGTCTTTAGCTCTCATGGTCCTGATGGATTTGGAGTTTTTGAGGTGGAGCATGTCCATCAGATCCTGATTGGACATGGCCTTGTACGTCAGGCAGAGATCACCTCTGAGCAGGCAGTATGCTACTGAATAGAGCTGAAGTTTTTTTAGTCTGGCAGAATAAGACATATGTTGGAGACCCTTGATCCTTTTGGGGAGGTACTTTTGTGGTCTCTCCAGCTGTTGCAAATGTCAGGTGAGGTACATACCAAATGGGGCATTGTACTCCATCATGGGTCTGATGAGGGAGGAATAAAGGGGTACAATGACATCCTTGGATCTGGATGTGAATCCCTTCATGATGAGGTGTGCAAGGTAGAATGTTTTTCTAACCACTTTGGCAACATGGGTGTCAAATGAGAGGTCACTGTCTACTTGGGTCCCCAGGTCTCTGATTACTTTTTCCGTACTCAGTGGGTTGCTGTCTATGTGATAATTTGTGGGTACTTTGTTTTTTCCAAAAGGGATGACTATACATTTTTTGGCATTTAGTTTAAGGCCGTGACTACGGCACCAGTTGTCCATTTCAGTGAGGCCTTTTTGTAGGTTATGTGTGTCTGCTGGTGTATCGACTATGGCACCTAGTTTGCAGTCATCTGCAAACTTTGTCAGCCACAGCCCTCCCATGTTTGCTTTAACATCTGAGAAATAAATGCCGAACAAGAGGGGTCCCAGGACAGATCCCTGTGGGACACCACTTGTGACTGGCTTTGAGTCTGACATTGCTCCAGCGATTTTAACTTTATGGGTTCTGTCCTTTAGCCAGTTTGCAACCCATCTAGTGACATAAGGGTTTACTTTTAAGCTGTTTAGCTTATCTATGATGCCTGAGTGAGGTATTGTGTCGAAGGTCTTAGCCAAGTCCAGGTATGCTGTATGGACTGCTTTGCCCTCATCAATGGCTCTAGTGACTGTTTTGAAAAAGTCAACCAGGTTTAAAAGGCAGAATCTGCCCTTTACAAAGCCGAACTGGGTGGGGTCAAGTGTCTGTAGGTCCCCTATGTCTCTGTTTATGAGTTCCATAATGATTCTTTCCATAGCTTTGCAGACCAGGCTAGTTAAGCTTATGGGGCGGTAGTTTCCAGGGTCTGTAGAGGCACCCCCCCTTGTGGAGTGGGACCACTGTTGCTGTACGCCAGTGTTCAGGTACATATCCCGAAGTAAGGCTAAGGTTAAATAGCATTTTTATGTGTGGGTTTAGCTCCTTTTGGAGTTCATGTAACACGCACCCCGGGATACCGTCAGGACCCATTGATGCTGTGTTTTTTGCTTTGTTTAGGGCGGTTCTCACTTGGACATCTGAGATGACAGGGAGATTACATTCAGCTGGGATAAGTATTTCTTCTTTTGGGGGTGAAGGAGGGGAGAAATTTGCACTGAACCTGTCAGCCAGAATGTTAGCAATATCTGTGGGTTCAGTGTATTTTTTGTTGTTGTGAACCAACTCAGGATGCTTACATTTGGTGGAGAGGGACTTGGATTTGTTTGGGATTGCATGATCCATGCATTCTTGGAGATGTCCATAGAAAGCATTAGTGAAGGATTCGGCATTGTGGGATGTGGTATCCACTGGCACAGTGGGCTTAAAGGATACCATCTCAGTCTTAAGAAGAGTGAAGTCTGCTTTTGAGAAGTTTTTCACTGTGGTCTTTTGTGCTGGGGGTGGAGGTGGGATATGTATATCAAGGGTGATTAGTTTGTGGTCATATCTCACTAGTGAGGGGTATACTTCCGGTGTGGAGCATTTTGTCCCCATGTTTCTGATGATCAGGTCTAGTATATTATCTCCCTAGTGGGAGGTGACTAGTTGTTCCAGTGCATTTGAATTTATGAATTCCAGGAACCTTTGGGCTAGGGTATTAGGGCTAGAATAATGTACCCAATCTATGTTTGGGTAGTTGAAGTCTCCCAGTATGATGGTATTTTGTGATACATTCATATCCTCCAATGTCTTCAGGAAGGCTTAGTGGGGTTCTTGAGATTGGGAGGGTGGTCTGTAACATGCTACCAGTTGTATAGCAGTTTTGCCTATGGTTAGTTGCACCTGTATGGTCTCTGATGCTTCATGTGTTGCTACTAACCTGGAGTTGTGGGTGTCCTTTATGAATATGGACACTCCCCCTCCCTTTGGGGTTCGGCCCGGGTTTGGGGGCCGAAAAGCATGATACGAGGTATAGCCTGGTAGCGCTGGGGTGCTCTCAAAAGCCTTGAAGCAGGTTTCAGTTACTGCACAGACGTCGATGTTCTCCATGCTGAGGAGTGCATCAAGTGCCTGCATCTTGAGATTTAGACTTCTGGCATTGAGCAGCATTACCCTTAGTTTTTTTCCATTTTTGTTTTCTAAGGAGGTGGGTTTGTCTTTTGAGCCTTGCCTAAAAAAGGCACTATGGGGGTGGCAAGAGCCTTAGCCAATATCCGGAAGCCCAGTGGTGACAGGTGTAAGCCATCCCTTGCGAAGCAGCGTGGCTTGTCCAACATATCATCCCAGGCAGACAGACATTGGATCCCCTTAGAATGACACCAGTACTTGAGCCAATTGTTAAAGCTGATCATCTTGTCTTTGTATTGTGGTATCATTTTTGGTGAGGGCAAGATGCTGCTCAGGGTCAGGGTCATACCAGCCTGGGCTACATAATCGGAGAGCTCCTCTATGTCTCTTTTCATGTAGTCCAGGGAGGTACGTCTCAGGTCATTCACACCAGCATGGACAATGATGGAGTCATATTTGTACTTGCTTTGGAGTGACCTGAGTGCGTGTGTTATGTGGCAGATCCTAGCTCCTGATAGACAGCTCACAGTCACCTTCTCCTTGTTCAGCCTGGTCAGTGGGACATCAGTGTGTCTGACTATGGAGTCACCTATTACTAGTGTATCAGGCAAGGGTGTTTGGCCTTAAGGGCTGCGCTTGGTCGACACACTGATTTATTGAAGTATGTGTTGCATGTGTTTTGTTTTGAGGTGGTGGATTTTTGGATGTCTGCTTTGGGAGCCTCTGCTGTACAGCACAGTATGAGGTGTAACCTGGTAGTGTTAGGGTGCTGTTGTGAGCATTGACCCAGTTTTCTGTTATAGCACAGATATCAACATTCTCCATACTGGGTGAGTTTAGACTGCATGCATCTTGCTGTTTCGACTTATCCCTTAACTTATTCTTATCCCTTCTGATACCTATGGAGGTAGGTTTGTGTTTTGAGCCTTACCTATTCAGGGCACACTGTGGGTAACAACAGCCTTTGCCAGTATCCATATGGCCTGCACTGATAGGTGCACACCAGTCCTAGCAGGTGGAGCATAATGTCATGCTCAGCATGTCATCCCAGGCTGGCACACATTGGATCCCCTTTGACTAACTGCGATACTTCAGTCAATTATTGCACTTGATCATCTCACTGTCATATTGTGGCATGATGCTTGGTGAGGGTAGGATGTTAGTCAGGGTCCTCAGGTGTGCATATAGTACATGGTGTTACATTACTTAACACATGGCATTCATGCCTCAGGTGGTGCTGCAGGGCTGCCTCTGTCGGATGCGCATATTACACTTCCCTGTACATGTTTGTGAGCAGGTCATGTCATTTTAGGCATTGATGTTATTATTTGAGTGAGTCAGAGGGGGTATCATTCCCAGGGTTCCTACTGAGCCAGTGTATGTGCTATGCGTTGCCTCTTTGCCAAGGCCAGGGCATACTGGGCACGCCTCCTTCTGCCTACTGGGGCAGGCTCAGGTTGTTCCTCCTCCAAGTCACGCTCTGCCTGTGATGGCCTTGGCAATGGTGGGGCCTGTTTGGCCCAGCCCTATGCTGGTCCTGCTGCAGCTGTTTTCGCAAGATCATATTATGTAGCATAGCACATACCATGACAATTTGGGTACATGTAGTTGGTGTGTACTGCAAGGCTCCACCAGATGTGTCCAGACACCGGAACCGTGACTTGAGCAGCCCAAACACATGCTCTATTACATTACGTGTTTGTGCGTGTGCCTCATTATGGCGTTCCTGTTCAGGTGTGTGTGCGTTTCTGATGGGTGTCATCAGCCACGGCTCCAGTGCATAACCTGCATCCCCCACTAGGTGTCCGTGCGGGATGTCCCCATTGGCAAATGTCTGGTACAGCTGCGTCAAATGCCAGATGTGGGAATCGTGGTAACTCCCAGGGCAGCCAGCACACACATTTATTATTATGCCCTGGGCATCACACATGACCTGGCAGTTGATGGAGGGGAAGCCCTTGCAGTTAATGTAGGCCCTACCCCGCTCACCGGCTGGTTCTTTGATGCGTATGTGCGTGCAGTCTATTGCACCCACTACCTCAGGGTATTCCGCTATTTGCTGGAAGAGACGCATATTGCTGGCCAATACCTCACGAGCATTGGGGAAATATACATGATCACCGACATGTGCTGACAAGGCATCCAGGAACTGGTGCAGTACCCTGGAGGCGGATGCCTGTGATATCCCCATCATATCACCAGTTGGTCTCTGGAAGGTACCTGTTGCTAGTATTCTTAGGCCAACACATACCTTGGTTTCCACTGGGATGGGTTCCCCTCTGTTGGTTCTGTGTGTGAGGTGTGGCCTGCACAGCTCCACTATTTGCTGCAGGAGGTCTCTGTCCACTCTATAGCGCTCTACTATCTCCAGCTCATGTAACCCGTGGTAGGTGACCCTGGGCCTGTACACTCTTCTCCGTCTCCTCACTGTGGGCTGTCTGGCACCATCTGCATTGTCACCACCCTCAGCAAGTTGCCTATGTCTCATTATGACAGCTATGGCAGCCCCTAACATTTCTGCTCTGAGTTCAGCTTTTTCAGTTTTCACTTCTAATAGCTTACTCCTGTCTTGCAGTGTCTCTTGAGAGAAACATCTTGCACTGCTGTTTGCAGATTTTTAAGTGTTGGGCTGAGCTACCATTCTGCCTGTGTAATTGCCTGCTTCTAATTGTTTTCACCTGCTAGCTCCAGCAGTATTCCCTGGTAGCTTCCTACTAATTCTGTTGCTTCCTTTTTCCTTTCTGTTTCCTCAAGGGGGAGCAGCATGTATACCAGCAGAAACACGCTCACAGTGGCTTACACGCGCGCACACATGCTTACACGGTTCAGAATCTGCTTATTCGAGTTAAAACACGCGCACACCCGCGCAAACAGTGTTAAACATCTCCCAACACGCTCCCACATGCTCAGACTGCCTTACATGCTCGCACACTGTCTTACTCGCGCTTCATGGCGCGCATGCACGGCCAGCAAGAAACTTTGGTGTAGGCAACAGTGTACACCTTCCATTTCTTGACTTTCCCATGCTTATGTTGTGGCACTCCTCTTTCCATGATATGTGTCTGACATCTGTCATGTAACTCTGACCTCCAATGAACTGCATTTCTTTCTGCCATTCCCCCCTGTGATGTCACCTATCTCCTACTCTGTTCCTCCCCCTTCTGTAACTCTTACACTACTCAGAATGTGCTCATTTGCTATGTGACAGTGGAATTCAGTATACTAACACTCATTTGCATCAGATTGCCTACTAATGCTTAGTTATATCTCTTAGACTCAGCTTCCCCCCTTAGCAACTACTACGGTGGCCATGTTGTTTTTGGTCTGCTGGTCCCTGCATTGAAAATCCATGTATTGCATAAAGCCCACATTTGTGGGTTTATAACCTTCATTTTTATGTATTATGCAGCGCAGCCCGTTTGCGCAGGGCTGCACTGGGTTTAAATATCGGCGATCGCCGAAAAAAAAAATTATATTTTTAATATTTTTGCATCAGGTTACCTTGCCAATGGCCACATATTTGGCCATTGGCATGCTGCCTGACACATATGCACCCTTTATTTGGAGCTGACATGGCTCCATTGCGGTTTTTGCAGAAACGTACTCAGTTGTCAACTGAGTACATTTCTGCAGCTAAAACGGCTCTTACACGGGCTGTTCTGGGCTTCCTGGATCGCTAATCATCCTCATTTGCATGCTTTTCAGCTGCAAGTGAGGTGATTAGCTTATCCGTGTAAGAGACGTTTTAGCTTGTCTCTTACACAGACTTTGGGCTGTTCCTGGATAGCGAAGGCTGCATGGAGTCTTACACTACTCTTAGACTCCGTGCAAGCCTTCGTGAATCCTGCCCTAGGTCTAGTACCTTCAGCAATGAGCAAGATTATAGGAAGAAGCTACTCTGTACAGATGTTACTTATGAGGGCCCAACCAGTACAAATTTAGTTAACCTACAATCAAATGTTTGTGGTACTCTGCATGTTGAATAGTAGTGCTTAATGGTGTTTTCATTAAGGAAACTGAGGAAGAGGATGGGATGTAGACTACACCAATCAAATGTTTAACATGCCTCCCAAGGAGCAACTAATCTAGTAACCAGTTTGGATCATTATTAGACATGGTGTCTCTAACAAAGTGGGAGAGAGATTAGCATCATTTCTGATAAATAATATACTGCCCCCAACTTGACAAGTTCCATGGACTGTTGTCTGTAAAACTACTGTAGCTGGAGAAGAAGTATGCATGAATGTGGAAAGACTCCTCTAATATAACACTTTACAATGATGTTGAAAAAAACAACACTCAAACTTTGTTCTTTTGTTGTTAATGCTGCTTATTTTAAGATAGCTTAAGGTGTGTTTTTTTAAATGAAACTGTGGAGATGGAGGAAGTAGAACAGGCACAGGGCTGGAATGTACATAACAAGGAGATTACAATGAGCAGCGTGGGGGCATACATAACAAGAAGATTACAATGAATAGCGCTAGAGTCTACATAACAAGAAGATTACAATGAACAGTGGCTGGAGTGTACATAAGATTACAATGAACAGCAGCTGGAGTGTACAAAACAAGATTGCAGTGAACAGCGGCTGGAGTGTACATAACAAGGAGATTACAATGAGCAGTGGCTGCAGTGTACAAAACAAGATTGCAGTGAACAGCGGCTGGAGTGTACATAACAAGGAGATTACAATGAGCAGTACCTGTTTTAGTTTAGTAAAAGACATGAGAAAACTGCTACTGGAGAGTAATTTTAGTGTGATAAGTTGTAACTTTTTGTGAAGGATGGAGCTACATGTACAAAAGAAATCCACCAGGTATGCATTTGTACGTTAATTGGCTTAGTGAGAAAGTTGATAGAAAACTTGGGTGGTGAATCTGACAGGTGTGTTTTAAAGTATGTGTGTGGGTGGGTGGAGGAGTGGAGTTCATCTTTGTTGGCTATGTTTAGAGACCTGAACTGGAAACAGAGAGAGAAGCAGATGGCCTCATTGTAGAAGTTTGTTAACCAGGTCCTGAGTGGGCTGGCTGAAAAGCATTTCTCCCCAAGAAAAGGGCATCCAGTATCCTGTTCCTAAGCTCCTCCATGAGAGACAGAGAACAATGAAAGTGATACCATCAGGTGGAGATGCAAACCTGAAACTGTTGCCCTCCCATTCAATATATATGTACAGTCAAAGATACATAGACCACTGCAGGGGCTGTAGATAGTATTAACAAATGTATCCTTTGGCCCAGATTTTGGGAGGTCCTCAAGCTTTCTCCAGAATATTCCTGACTAAAAGAGACAGGAGACAGTACAAAAGAGATGAACATATGAGGACCCTAACTGCCAGTGTGCTACAGTAGTAAAGTCCCTTGTCACATCTGTCCAAAGCCTTGGAATCCTTTTCACGTGGTAAAGTTCTGTGGTATCTTAAGACTTGTGTTCGACTGAAGAGAACATAGAGGAGTCAGTACTAGGATGCTTGAATAACTGCTCTACACATTCAGGTAGGGGCTTATAAAGAGCAGCTGCCTTCTTAGAGACCAGAGAGTCAAATCAGGCTGACTCCACACTGCTTAAATGACATCCTTATTAACTGGCTCCACAAAGTAGTAGTAATTCAAAGTTCCTTCACAGAAACTCCAAAAGACATTTTCACAGGGAAGGAATAGTGGCTGAAGGTCAAAGATGTTCCTCATAAGCACAAAGGCTTTTACAAAGGGAGAGATCATGTCTGTCTCCAAGACAGTGGCCCAGGGTCCTACGACTCCTTGAGGAAGTCTCACCCCTCTGCAACTGCAGGGTAAGTTGCAAATGGTACAAACACTTGTCAGTCATGTGTCTGCCATCACAAAGTACATCACTGACAAGTGTCATGTGACATACAACCAGCACACATTTGCAGAAAATCAGAAAGTGGCATTTCCTTGAGACAAATCTGGCAGACTCACAATGGTTTTAGACCTTACTCCTTAAGGGTGCTAACCTGCATCAGTAACTCATGCTCCTACAGACATCACACATTTGCTTTATGTCTAGCCCTTAAGATGTGAGCCATACTGTGACCCCATGAACCCTCGTTATTCAGGACTTGCAAGCATCCTTGGGGCCTGGTGGGCTTTCCAGGGGAAGTCATTGGTCACAAACACTGCCAGTCTATGAAGACTCAAAGAACCACTCCCATGCATCAGAAATGCTGATATCAGGATCCAGGCAATCAAAGGATAGGTGCTACAAGAACCGAGGATAAATCATCAAGGGTGAGAGCAGGCAGTATATGTCATCTTTACTGCCCTCATCCTTCACTAAGGCAGAAGATGAGTATAGGCTTGAGTCTTCACTAGACAGGGACATGTTTAACACCTGCTGGTACCAACGGCGAATGGCACAGCAAGCTCAACTACTAGAGGGTCTAAAGGGACAGACAACAACTTGCTTGAGTCTTCCAGGAAGTGGTTTGATCTACGCCTGGGATTGAAAGGAAGACCCTATATTTAGTCATCAATAAGGAATTTTCAAAACCCACCTTCTTTCTAGTTCCAATGTAGACTAAAAGCTTCTCCTGACAATGACTACAAGTGAAAGGATTAAAGTGCTGCACTTGAGGTAATGCTACCTATTGTGCTCCTCCCTAAGACAATAATAGTAACATGTCTTGGCATGTAATCTGCAGGCCACTCATACTGGCCTTCTGCATTGCACTGCATGTAAACACAGGATTTCACTGATGATAATAAGGACTGTGAATATTAATTATGCGAGTGGCAGAACTGAAATAGTTGTTTTGGGGACACATTTATCCAATACAGGGAGCATGCTATATCAGAAAATGCATATGACAGGTCATGAGGAGGTTCCTAATTGAGGACATTTAAAGTGTTTTCTGGGGGGGTTCTTCTGAATAGTAAGTGGTGAAGAAGTTGAATCCAACCTAGGACCCATCAAGGAAGGTACTCGACATTAGATCTCTTACATCTGTAGCTACAGTTGTATGTTTAGTTACAGCTCTGACAGCTTGCATGTACAATATTCTTAATTATCCATCATTATGCATGCATGTATTTGTAAATGCCAACTGTGATATCCTCTCTCTATTGTCTAAATTGCATTTTCCTGGACTAAACCTAAAAAATGGTCCCAGTGGGATTAGTGTTATACCCATGTTAACAAATGAAAAATAAACAAATAGTTCCACATCTTGGGCAACAATAATTCAGTTTTCAGACGGCACCCAAACAAAATCAGCATCTGCACAGGATGTACTGATTTGCTCTTTGTGAAATGCATGCCCAGCTCAAAATCAAGGCATACAAAGGCGCATATTTGCCTTTGTTTTTTTCTGAGCATCTCATAGAAATATCACTTGTTAAGGTTAAGCTATCACAACTATCTAATATTAGAACATGCAGTTGTACACAACTTGCATAGAGATGGGGTTATTCAGTTTTTCCTGCAGGGCACAAAAGCTATCATTTGGCATGTATTTATTAAGTTTGTGGGAACAACATCTAAACAAATGTTTACATTTTCTAAATATGAGACAAGGTGGGGGGTGCAACAACAAGAGATTGTGAGTATAAAATAATATTTTCTACATTTCTCTTCGAGACTACTATGAAACCTTGGAAAATCACTTTTGAAGAGTAACCTTCACATTTTTCTACTTATTAAAATGAAAAGAAATGACTACTATGGTACTTTCTAGAACACTGCAAACACCATTAAAATGTGTCAGTCTGATGCTCCCTTAAAAACACTGCAATCTGAGTTAAAGCCAGTCACATTGTTTTACAGCTCATAGTTACTGTTTTTACATCTGTGTTACTTTCAGTGAAGTAAATATATTACTTGAAGCTTGGCAATAACAAAATTATGCTGCAATGCATAAAGGATAAAGGTCATATTTGTTTAGCTGCAATGTTCCTTACCATAAAGTTTACAGCACTAGTCAGCATTTTCTCAAAAGGCTATTTCCTGTTCAGCTCAGATAGGACTGCATTTTCCATCCAATTTTCAAACCATCAAGGATGATGTAACTGGCACAAGAGTTCAGAACATAGACATACTGCATTTCTTATAATTCTGGATTACACTAGTTTTTTCTGTATACTGTCCTATGAAGTCTACATACTTCATCATCACAAAAAAAAGAGTACACAATGAGTTCTGAAAGAAACATGAACGGTGTTGAAATCTTTCCACAATAAAATGGCATTACTTCTTCTTAACTAGGGGATACGACTTCCTAGTTACTTTTTGTCACTTCTAGCCATACCTATAAACCTGCAGACATCATAAAATCTGGACAAAAACTGTCGAAAAAAGGTACATCTTTTCAAAAATCTGGACAACTAATTGGCTTGTAATTTACATACCCAAAAGAATAACTCCCCCATTTCCACTATGATTACAGGATACCAACATGCAGAAGCACAAGTTTAAAAACATACTGCTTGATAAAAAATCTGTGAGAACCCAAGCCTCAACAAAACTTGCAGCCAACAATCCACCACAGTATTCACATTAAAACCATAATACAGCCAACCACATGCACTAGAATCCTCATCACAAGCATAAATGCAAGGCATTGTGCTAGTGTGGTATTCCCTTCAAAGACATACATGGAGAACGTGGTATACTAAGAGTAGTGAGGTATGTACAACCAGTTATTGCCACATATTCACTCAGCTACAGTCATCTATAAACATTGCCTGTGGTAGGTCATGCATGGTCACATCTCCACTGCATGTAGTGAGAGAAGGAGGAACTACACCAAATCATCCCACCACACAGCCACTTCAGTCAGTTATGCACTGCATCAAGACATGTAGTGAGGGAAAGAACACATACATATATGCACCCACTCCCCACATCACAGTGATATACTGTACAGAGCTTAACTACTAAATCGAGAATCAGAGACAGGAAACAGATTAGCTACTGAGTCCAGAATCACAAATAGGAAATAGCTTAACTACTGAATCCAGAATCACAAACAGAAACTGTATGGTAGACAGTGACATTCATGCAACATGGAATGTTAATCTACACTGGCTGCATAAACTATAACTGCAACTGTAAGAAAACAGAAGAGTTCTTACTTGCAGTTTATACTGTGTTTCTGAGGATCATTTCTTACAGTTATAACAGGTTGTAACCTAGGCAGAGTCTAAAATACGTGCTTAAGAATTCCAAAATATGAGCCAATCTTGACACCTGAGGCACAAAGTACTGATGGTCCTATAAGACCATCCAAAACATGAAACAGAGCTCTTGCTCAAGATACTAGTAGCAGGAAGCAGTCGAGTGTAGTGCAGCTATCTGAGACAGGTTTAAATCCCACAAGTTTTAGGGCTTACTAGAGTGCTGTAATAACACCGTATCTCATCTACAGTTAGCTGCATCCAACTACCAACAAACTCTGGTTAAACACTGAGTAGGATACATAAATAGTAAATAACTTATTTTGATAGTTAAAGGATGTTAAGGACATAGAACTGTTCATTTTATTTAATTCCTTATTTCATCTTTTTTTAATTCTGTTTTTATGTGTTGTGCAACTTTTCGTTATATTAATACATACCAATCACTACAATAATATATACAAATCATTTGGAAGCTGCTTGCTGGGTAACAGTTAAGAAATGGTATGTTGAGAACTGCATGTCATTTTGTGCACTGATGTAAGACAGTTATGCTTATAGTTCCAAAAAAACTGTGTGCTTGTTTGTGCATCGTTCTCCCACTCTCTCTCTCTCTCACAAACACACAACACACACCTTAAGTATGAACATCTTACTGCTACACACACACAATTATCAGCAGCTGTTAACGCAGCACCCCGTAATAATAACCAGTTCTAAGACACAGCACTCAGTTCCCTAGTGATTTTTAGGCAAACAGCGTTGAATGTCAAGCAGAAGGCTTGGGACTTGGAAGGGTACGACCTTCCTTTCAGCGAGGGAAATATTATACAATTCCTGAACAGAAGTAGAATTTGGAGGTAAAGAAATACATGGGAGTGGGTATTTCTGTAGCACCAGTTCCATAGCCAGCAAGCAACAAAGTGCTTACATTAGTAACCCAAATGGATTAGAATGGTGAAGGATCAGGAACACACAACCTGCAGCAGCACTTGCATCAGATGGTATTGATCTAAGTAACGTAGACACACAGACTTAGACAGCCACAGGACTTAGCATGCTGTCCTTCCCTTATGTGTACAGGATGGTTTACTTTGCAGAGCTAGATCATTTTTGCTGTCTCGGGACTCAGACTACACCAATCATCCTTCTTAGGTTGACTGTTTTAATGCAGTACCGCAAAGTGATAGGTCTCAGCTTCAATTGCATAGAACACTGCTTGCAGTTCATGACTTGAGTGACACTAGTGTTCTACTGTTAACCCGTTCTTGTGGCCTCTCACATGAGTTGTTTCGAAATCGTTCTCTGTCACAGCTCAGGTGATATTACACATCAGATGCTATTGATGCCACAGATTTGGGCTGATAGTGTGAGGTGAAAAAGTGTAAACCAATCATGATTTAAGGGTGCCACACAATTTCATGTCACAGTGTTATCTGAAGATGAAAATCTGTATTTTCTAGCAAAAAACATGCAGTTGAGAAGTAAGGCAAATAATCCTTAACTCCTAACTTCCTTATAAAGTCATACCTATTCAGGGCAGAGAGTAAAAATGTGTTAAAAGATGGCAAGTGTTTGACTGATACCTGGGGCTTAAGTTATAAGCGTCCAGTACCTGAGGAAGGCTTACTGCACCAATCAGATAAACATCCCAGATATTAGGCTTAATGCACAAGCAAAAATGTATGAACAGCTGATCCTTCAAAATTACTAACAGGTGCACACGCTACGTGGGAGTAGCCATATGTATGTTTCCTAAGATAGGCTATGACCCATCAACAATTAGCTTCTCTGCTTTGTGCCCAAAGACTGCCAGTACAGGCACCAGCTTCCCAGTGAATCTGAACTGAACAAAGGTGATAGGGAATAAATAAATAAAAAAATGAATGTCAGTTTTCATACAGTGTTTAGTTATCAGCATTTTTCTTCATAACAAGCTTAAAGCTGAGTCCATGTGATGTCCTGGTGACTCCTCTCCACCCATCCTTTCGTTTATATCTAATTCCATTACACTTTGTAATAGCTCCTTATGTGTTTATATTACGTCTTCTCCCCATAGTTTCCATTTTGTCTGTTTCAAGAAAACAGACTGGTTTCCCTTACAAAACCTTACAAATGCCCTTCTTTAACTCACCCTAGTTCCCTTTGTACCGTCCCTCTCTAACCTAGTTCCCTTTGTACCGTCCCTCTCTAACCTGGTTCCCTTTGTACCGTCCCTCTCTAACCTGGTTCCCTTTGTA